>NC_081190.1:97508570-97566070 GCF_902713425.1 Acipenser ruthenus | reverse complement strand
AGGTTGACAGATTCTGAGGAGTTACTTTCTTTTACTTGCATTGACAGGTTTGTGTGGGAGTCACCTGCATGTTGTTTTTGTTTGTATCCATTCACAATTTCAGCATCCTGTGTCTGAACCACCTTGCTGTTTTCATCATTTGCAATGAGGTTTGATGAGTGTTTAAAATAATCAACATGTGGAACTGCTGTGTGTTATCATATTAAGCTATTTTTTTTAGCAATAATACATTACCCAAAGTAGCAGACATTTCCTGTGTTCATAGTTAAGCATCCGGACCTAAAGGGTTAAAACAGGTCAGCTCTCCTCTAAAAAATAACTGAACCCATTCTATTATTTTGTATCTCAAAATGTTTCCTGGGTGATTCACTCTTTTAAAGTGAGGCCCCACCTAGAATAGTAGCAAAACAAACAAAAAAATAAAGTAAGTCAAAGCTGTGGCATTCTTGAATAAAGAAAGACTAAAGACGCAGTGTCAGTGAGATTTTTTTTTTCTTGCTTGGCTTTACAACCTGGAACATAAAATACAAATAAAACAACGCAACTGTGTGACAGAGAAAGAATGAATCTTGGTTATAAATCTCCCTCCCGACCTGTGAGGGCGCTGTGTACAGGGAACAGTGTGCCCCGGATTGGATGGTTTCACAGTTCATTCCAGGGTCAGTCGGAAGTCGGCCATCCAGGAAGGGGGCGGAGCCACAGTACACCAAGTCATCACTCGAGACGGGAAGCGATGTGGCAATCGTAGATTGGAGGAAAAAACGATTGCACTCGCTAACCAAGGGGGCGTGGCTGAAGGTACAAAAGGTTACGGACGAACCGCTGAAGGACTGTGATATACTGTGAGTGTTTAATGTTTGTTTGTTTTGTCGTACTAATTGTAAACGTTTGTTCTTGTTAGACGGCTAACACGTACCAGGAGCTGACACTAAAGGCCAGCACTAACCTGGACAACACTGCACTATTGTTCACAAATAAATGTATTTTACCACTCGCACTTAAAAAGCACTCACTTTGGACTTGTGACCCTGTCTGTGTTCTGTGTGTGTATTTACTGTCATTATTATTTCGGGACTGAACCCCAGGGGTTTTACTGAGCAGTACACATAGCTGTGTATTGCCAGTGATTATTACTTACAGTTGTCAAGTGACTTTGGATTATAAATAAATCATCATTGCACCGTGAATGTTGTTGTTTGTCACTACTTGAGCATCGCATCACCTCTACACCTGTGCACTGCAAACCACTTTGCCACAGCCTGTCAACCTGGGAGTAAAGCGGAGAGGCTGAGCAGCGGTTACTGCAGGTAAAGGATGCAAAGACTGAAAATGTTTAATTACTGGTTGATTAAGCAGTTTCACACAGTAGTATAATGATTTAAACAGACAAGATACAAAACAAAATGTTGAATTAAATCTATCCATAACAGGCAGACCTCTGTTGCAGATTGTCACAAAGACGGCCGGAGTGGGTGGCGTCAGACCAGATCCAGGAAATAAACAACAGAGACCTGGAGTTTTGGTGAAGCTGAGCGCGTGATCGCGCTCAGTATTTAATAATTAACAGACCAGAAAATAAAAGGTTTAAACAAAACACAAAACAGGACACGGCACTTACGCCAAAATAAATAGACGAACAAAACGCACTAACACACAAAACAAGTGGACGAACGTTAAACAAGTACCGTGCTGGCACTTCCAGCACGCTGTAGCAATTGTTATTTTTCCTTTCTCTCTCTCCCGTTCTCCACTCTCGAACACCCAACCCCGAGTGAATGAAAATGTGTCTATATTTACTGTTGTGCTGGGATTCAATTACTAATTAATTATTCACTTGAATCCCAGCACGTGAATTCATTACGTGCAACCCCGTGCTCATATATTACATTTAACCAGCACGTGAAGTGATTTGTGCCCTCCTTGTGCCTAAATACAAATCTACATTTTTAAATACACGTGAAACACAGACCCGTTTATATCCCGTGTACCAATGACTATACACCAATATTTACACACGCAACATACAACACATAACACACAAATGCACACAGGGGCGGGGCACATTGCCACACAGATATATAATAACAAATTAGCAGATTTTGTATTTAAAAAATGTTTTGCAAGTCAGGACCTTGTCTATTAGAATCATTTTTGTTTTTTACGGAGCCTGCAGCGTGATGCATTTACTCTGAAGCTGTGGTTCAGCCCCGAAAATTTCAAATGAAACTGCACTCAGGAAACATTTAATCCAGAGATTATGGTATCATCCATCGATAGCCTTTGATTCTGCTTGTCTTCAAGTAGATGCTTTGTTTCAAATCCTTTTGTGGGTTTTTAATATCTTTTTTCTGCGCAAGAAAACTGAATTTTATAAGTGTCCATCAGTGCAAAGCCAGGATAGCCTTTCTCCATTACAGTTAATTGAGTTTGTCCTTACATGTCATCAGACTGCAGCTCTTATCTAGGATGGCAGGGATGTGAGTGCCGGGGTTCCTGCAGCAATCCCAGTGTGTTAATCTCACCTGTCACTCTGCAGCATGTGGTGCCACAGTGAGCGACCCAGCCTCATGAAGTTACACCACAGGTCTTGAGTCCCTAGACTCCTATTTTTTTTTTTTAAAGCATAGGATAGCTGTACATTTAGAGTAGAGATGCACTTATCTAAACTATCAGCAGGTAATAATAAAAGACAGCCTGTTTGAAGTACTCTGATACGCTTTGCACCCGCATTAATCTGGATGGGACGACAGTGTTAGGGAGTAGGAACAGAAGAGAATGGAACAATGGCCTTGATTGTCCTCTTTCCCTGATAATGCACCTTCAGTTCAGTTATTTATCCCAGTTTAAGGTGCATGCAATAAGAAAATAAATGTGCATACACGTCAAAATACAGGTGCGTTAACTGCATGTAGTCACACTGCAGTTACAATTTACTAATATTTACTATGTGCACCCAGCAGATAATTCTGTGATTGTGAGGCTGGAACTCCATACATTAGCAAGATATTAAAATCTAGATCATATATATATATATATATATATATATATAGATAGATACACACACACAATGTTTTGTATCAATTTAACCTCAATACTAGAAACTGCGAAATGCTACCTGCTTTAGAACTATTGCCAATAGAAGACTAAATGTTTTTACTCCAGCTAGAGAGAAGAGCTGCAATCTTTTGTATACAAGACATACCTTTTTCAATGTATGATTTGCGTTAAAATGTTTTTCCTGGTGGGAGCTTTTAGCTTTTCATACAAATAATTTATGACAGGAATTTCAAGGTTGCAAAGTATTATCACCTGTATTCAACATATAAATATGCATGTTATTTACTAACCATTTTGGTTGCTTAAGTCTTTCTTGTCAGGTGATTATATACATTACAATGGCCAGTTGTGCTGTATTGTGGATTTGGTATATTTTATTATATTGTAATTGGCCAGTAAGGAGTGTGGGTTGGTACACTTGTTAGTCAATGAGATTACTTATGTTCTTTACATTTCATAAACAGTATTCACCTTTAATCATTATGATATTTAATGAATTATTCTATATTACAAATCAATATGTTCAAATCAAAGGAATTTTACAGACACTTTAAGCCTGAATTCCTTTATTAATTATTTTCAACAGGACACAGCAGTAGCAGTAGCAGCAGCAGGGTAATAATTTATGAGTGTCCATGTTGCTGCGGATAATGCTTACATTAAATAGGCAGGGGAATGAAGGGCAGGTAGTGTGGCAGCAGCTTTGCCACTGATGAAAAGTGTAAATCATTAGCATATCCCTCTCTGGCTGACTCCCCCCTCCACTGGCACTCTGGGGGATGAAGACATGCCGTTTTCCACTTCAGCGGCTGGCTGGCTGGCTGGCTGGCTGGCTTCCATCACTGCAGCCCCCAAACATTACAGTATGATTTGCATGGTATGTTTGTCTTTGCTAATCAAGCTGCGTTGCTCTGACAAGGCCCGCGACATTGGACATGCCTGTTCTTCTAATTAAGGTGCTAATTGAATTAAATGGCTGCGGTAATGAGCAGATGAGCAGCATAAAAAGTAAAGTCAGATAGGCCAATTAACAAAAGAGCCCAGCTTAATTATAACATTTAAAATACATGCAGCGCTGCACTCTAATAGTGTTAATTGTTACAAGGGGAATTTATGATAATTGGTTCAACAACAGGAGCGCAGAGGGGCCTACCCTGGGCAGAGCTAGTAATTAAAAAAAATAATGCTGTGCCTGGGTTAATTAACACTTGATTTACATGCAGGGTGTGGGCGTGAGTGTTTTTTTTATGGTTTTTGTTTATGCATTATTACGGAGTAATTTACATGTCGCTTTTCTACATTGCAACTTATGCTTAAACAGCAGGCATGTGCTTGCTGCAATTAATCTGATATGCCTTTCTTGTGTGTGTATATATATATATATATATATATATATATATATACAGTGTATATATATATATATATATTATATATATTATTTACACCATTACGTATTTGCCTTCCCACAGAGCAAGGAGATTTAACCCTTTAACTGTTTAGTAACTGTGCAAAAAGTGAATAATCTATATGCAGGTGCAGCAAAGTAATTTCCAAAGAAGATGAGCTGTATAAACTGACATAAATGTATTGTTTATACATTTATTTACTGATTTTAAATTGACTCAAGGCAGGAGCAAATTAACAGGATGTAGTAAAAGCATGCTTTAAACAGAGAGTTTCTTCAGACTAACAAGCACAGCTCTGGCCAAAGGTTGTGCATCGCCCTATAGAATTAAATAAGTTTGCTTCATTAAGTCAAATGAAACTGCTGAATAATGTTACATTAACATATTGAATTGCATACCGCTTTGTAGTTTTCCATACATTTAATGAAAAATGTGACATTTTGAAATCTAACATGGAATACTCTACTACTATTATGGCTTCCAGTAGACTTTTGCAGTATCATTTTGTAGTTTCTTTAATTACACAATGTTAAATATAAGAGCTAAATTATGTTCATATATTTTTTATTTTAAATGATGTCTCAATTCTGAAATTCTAGGTGATGCAAAACTTTTGGCCACAGCTGTACCTTGTGGGTCTCATTTCCAGCTCTTTTAACTGGTTTCTTTTTAATTTATTCTCACCTGAGGACACCACACTGAAGAGGCTGAAAAGCTAGATTCTCAAAAGCTATTTCCTGCAAACTGTCATTAGCACACTTCTTTTAGAAAATAAACAAAATGCAGCAGTGCTTATAAAGGTACCACGAAATGTTCCTGTCAGGACAGCTGAGGAAGTCAGCACCTCCAGCCACCTTTTTTTTTAAAGTAACAGAAATGCTTATTCAGTGCCAAACATGAACTACTTTAGATGTGTAATGGCTGCAGTATAGGACAGGTTAGGGTTTCGGTGTAGGGAGAGGATTATTCATTGTTTTATTAACAATAATATGATAGCCAATCAGAGTGCAGTGTCCTGACAGGAGAATTTCGTGTTACCTTTGTAAGGACAGCCAAAATGCAAGCAATAAGTTACCAAACCAGAAATATACAGATATTTTATTTAGGGGTTTGTACATATCTTAATAGTACAAGTTTGTATTATTATTATTATTATTATTATTATTATTATTATTATTATTATTATTATTATTATTATTATTATTTTTTGTATTGTATTTGATGTTTTCTCCTTTAATGTTCTAATAATGATTTGGAGTAAATAGCATTGAGAATATTATGTATTATGTATTATGCTGACATTTGCACTTCGACCAGCATAGAACATTTAGAGGTGTACGTGATACTGTTGTAAAGGGGATACGTTCTGAAAAAGGGGAAAATTAACTTAAAAAGAAATAATACCAAAACTGGAGAACATGCAGATATATTCTCTCCCAAATGACCCTGATGCCTATCAAAGCAAGGTCGCGGAAAGGGTAATTCATTTACGTGAATGCTGCTGTTAGGATTTGGGGTATATTTCAAACACTTATTATTTTGGTGTCAGCTCAATCGTACTTTTATAATCTTTATTAATGAAGGCTAATACAAAACAAAAGGTGCTGATTAAAAAGAGAAAAAAAAATTCTGGATTTGGATTTATTGGGTGGGGGTCTTCAGTTTGGATGCCTAACGAGCTGAAGTTTGTGAACCCCTTACCCTACAGCATGCTATTGGGTCTGGTGCTAACCATGGTGTATAAGCTTTGCTTTATGTTGTCTCATCTCTGGAATGTCAGCATTGTTTCTGTCCAGGTTCTTAGAATAGATTTACCCTAATGTTGCTGGAATAAAGGGCCAAGGCTCATTTACTAATGCAATTTGAATAGAGGATAGTTTTCCAATCTTCTTTCATTTGGTTCTCAATTGAACTTCTTTTTCTCTTTCTCTCCTCTCTGTCTTTCTCTCTCTGATGGCATGATTAGCCGTTGTGAGTGCTGTTGGAGATTAGTCAAGCACAGAGACCGTAAATTGGGAAGGATGTTTTATCAGAGCACGTCACAATATATGAAAGCAGATGTGCATGTGCTCTGAGCTGTACTGTCAAATTACTGTTATACAATAATTTAGGCCTTTTTGATTCTCGCAGATTACTGCTTCCACTGATCATGCTGTCAAATCAAAGTGAGCACTTCATTCCACTTTTATTCATGCCAGATCTGTTTTGCTTTTATAATGGGCAGATATTACCGCTGCACAAAGAGGATAAAGACATTGCCGTGATAGATAGGTAAAAGATTAAATGGGATCTTTATGACTTCTTTGGCCATCAGTTTTGACTGTGTGATAAGACGAGTCAAGTTGGGAGCTGATTTGTTCTTTATTGGAAGCAAACATTAGCCTGGGCCCACTAGAGCTCACAGTGATAACATTCATTTAAGGTGGAACTTTCCATCATGGCCACTGTACAATTTTCCGTACTTTGTTTTTTTGGGGGGACTTCCATTTAACAACTGTTATGAATACAGAACCATGACTGAAAGCTGAGGAAAAGGCAAAAAAAAAAACCCAAATAACAAATTTGTGTGTTTCACCACAACAGTGATTTAATTTTGTATGTACATTAAGTAGAATTCCAGAGTAGTTTGAGAACCACATTGATACTAGTGGCCAAATCTTATTTTTTTCTACATATAGCTGACAAACCTTAGCTAGGGTAGTGTAAGATTAATTCTTGTCGGGGGCTTGTGAAAACAGATGTTAATTAATCTTTTTTTCCTTTTTTTATACAGCACAAGCACACTTTTCTGCCTCACAAAACTCAGACTGGCTCATGTAAAGCATTTTGAAATGATTGCCATGAAAGGCAGTTTTTTAAAACTAAACCCTCCCAACAAGTATTAGCAGCCCAAATGCTTGTATGAGAGTAATGGGTAACAGTTTACATTACGTGTTTCTAATTACTGTATATTTAGTAGTTACTTTGTAAATGCATGTGTACTTACACATAATTACAATGTTATTATGCATAGTTACAATGTACTTAATATGTAAATCTTTCTGCATGATATATGTAAGTAAACAATTGTATGAGAATTGTAATTATGTGTACATTGTACTAAGTAACTACACAGTAATTAGAGACACAATGTAAAGTAGTGTGCAGTGCACTGTAACATATTGTACTGTATGATGGCATTATCGCAATGGTGTCCTGGCGGAGAGATGCCTTTTTCCTCAGTATGTTCTGTGGGGGAGCACTTTTGAACACTATTTCATGCATGCTTTGAAAGCCTTTTTATGGACAATAGGATTTATGTTCTTCATTTAGATGTACCTAATTGCTCGGTAGTTAGCATAGATGCCTTTGAATTGTATGTTCTAGGTCTATTGACCAAGACTACTGTAAATGTACGTCTAAAATGAATGATCCGGCAAATGCTTGTCATTTTTCTAACTCCCTTATGAAAGTAGCAGAAATCTACTTTAAATCATCAGATAAAAAATAAAAACAAAGTATAATTACCTATGTAAACCATGTGTCTTTCATGCAAAAAAATTCTATTATTAATCTACATGGTACAGGTGCCAGAATATGATTCATGAAAACATGCAGTCTGTGATCACATTGAATCTTTGACTGACATATACAGTTTCTTTATCCATAGGCATTTTGCTGCATTCGTTTAATTAACTACAACAACACCTTTAATCAACTCACTGGTTATACTCCCTATAGATTATCATTATAAAAATGCAATGCAGTATAATGAAAAATAGACAAATAGCCCTTTTGCCAATTTAAAACACTTAGCACACGCATTTGCATGTATATCATTTACTGGTTTATACTATAGTGGCTAATGCATTTCTCTAAACCTATACTTCTTTAATGTTTCTCTGATTAAATAATAATAATAAAAATAATAATAATAATAATAATAATAATAATAATAATAACAAAAATAAAAACAGTATACCGAACAAATTGAATAACTTACCGGTATTCATTAATACAATATATATATATATATATATATATATATATATATATATATATATATATATATATATATATATACTATAATTTATGACTGTTTTAATTTACAGGGTTTCAGTTTGTCGTTTTACTACTAAAATGCTAACACAGTGCCTGTATTAGCCATTGCAAAAACAAAGAATACAAATCTATTTGGACATTCATTATTCAGCAAGCTACGGAATACAAGGTAATATGTGGCAAAAAACACAAAAGCTATATTTAGATGAAAATGACTGTAAACAGTCAATTATCTTATTGTTTCCTTTTGTTATTCATGCTGACATTTTGTCAACAGATCTGGTACTGGCTCATTCTAATTTAAAGATAATAGGTGGCACATTATCAACCGCATTGACATTTAGTTAGACTTTGCAGCAGAACCTGCTTTTGAAGTAATCACATTAGCAAGTCTGAAACATCACAGTATCATTTGTATTGACAGAATGCATAAATATTATGTTTCATAAGTCAAGTATTACATGTTCTCACAGATAAGACTAATTAGCATTCCCATTCTAAGGGCTTATGTTTTAAAGTTTGTGCCTGGCAACTAGGAAGACTGGCTACCCTTAAATGTATTTGTGCAGTTCAGAACGATGACATAAATGGAAAGACATACTGTAGAACACTGCTGTCCTGCAACCATCTTTTTAAATGTTAAATTGCATGTTATACTATACCTTCTTATTCCATGCGTACTGGACCCCAAGTTCCACCTTAAAAGGGAAGATTAAAAAAGAAAGTACTGTATGCAGATGAAGGCATTGGCACTTCTGGTGACAGATACTAATGTATAAATCAGCGGTCCAATCCAGGCCTGGACTGCTGATCATGTTCTTTGCAGAAATGTCACCTGTTCCCATCTAACGATTTGCATAATTCAAAGCTTCTCACTCGTAAAATACAGATTAAGAAGGGATGCAAAGAACCATTCTGGAACCACAGAGCCATTTCAGACCCACAGCTTTTGCTATTAACTCAGTCACTGCCACCCAGTACATTCCCTGAATCTAAACAGAATGCTATTAATTATGCACAGTCGGCCACACTGATTATATTATTAAATGCTTCTCATTTGTCTGTAAATGTATGAGTTCATGTATCTGAATTGACTAAAGACCTACAGTGTGGGTCCAAGCAAAAAAAGGTATGTACAGTTTACTACAGTCTGCTTGTTTGATAGTGTAGTGTAAAAAGGGCTTGGAAATGATGCTACATTAATAAAATATTTGTGGTCACGTGAGACAGTTGTACTAATCAATAATTAGGCAAACATTTTTATTTTTTAATATAATACATATTCATGTTAGAGAGTAGTTACAGCAATAAAATAAAATTGACCACAATAACAACACTAGCACTACTCATCTTACACGCTGACCAAATTCAGTTCGTTCACAGGTTCTTTTAAGTCAGATAGGCAGCGTGTATTCAAATACAGAAGCGACAGTGGAAAGGGCCGGGGCAAACAAATACATTAAAATAAACTGGTTTTATTACAAGCAATTGAGTTGCATACATTCATAAAACTGTTTTGATGACTAGTACCAAAAGCATCTTTAAATAACTGCTGAAGTCATTTCAAAGACTTGACCATTTCACACACTATAACTATGAAGACACCATCAAAGCAGATGTGTGGCAAGATCATGCAAATCCAGTAATTTAGTCTCAAAAAGAGTTAATTTAAAAATCTACAGAAAAATCATTACATTGTTTACTGTGCCATGGTCAAACAGTAAATAAACAGCTTTCCAAAAACCCTATAGTACAGCAGCCCTTACTAAATAACATTGTATTACTGTAGATTGTTTAGCAGAACAATAGTGTTCTACAGTATAAGAGTATTAAGAGTTTACATGGTGTGACAGCGGCTGGCAGTGAATGAGTTAACAAACGTGGCTCTACTTGACCAACTTGCAGGAAAGTGACACCTGACTCAGAAGTTCTGAAGTAGTTCACTTATTAAAGCTGCGGGACCCCTCTCAACCCCGCGACTGCACGCTAGGATTGCTGTGTGCTCCTTGATAACTCACAGCTGCTGATAAAGTCCACTGGTAATGGCTTTTTGCTAATGAGAAAAGTGCCGCTGATTATGACAAATAGCCTTGGACCAACAGGCTAAGCTGCTACACGGGCTTCCAATTGTTAGTCTGGGTGATTTTTGCATTTCATTATTCCTTTACTGATGTACAGCCCCCATTCTCGGCATACATTTGAAATCGTAGTGTATGTCACAATTTTAATAACACTTCTTTATCTCAATTTTTTCATAAGAGATTGAACAAAGGCCTATTACAGAAATACTGTTTTAATCTCTGTGTCGACGAGCAGACTAGAAGCAATGTATTCATCCTGCAGTATCCCACCTGGAAGTCTAGCTCACTGTTAAAAAATAATAATAAAAAAAGAAGCTACACAATGTTACTCTTTACCAGTGAAATAACATAATTAATACAAAGTTTAAAAAAATACACAGGCAGGGAGGTCACCTGCTGGTATTGCACAGCTAAATGTACCAGACAGAGGACATACAAATGAAATATTATATTCCAGTGTTTGAGGTTGTTTTACTTATTTTTCTTTAATTACCAAGGTAGTTTTTTTTAAAAAAATTAGCACCATTATCAGTGGTCCCTCTTGTGTTGAATGTGTTTTAGTTCTTTACTCATTTTATAGGCTGTGTGGTCCGATGGTTAAAGAAAAAGGCTTGTAACCAGGAAGTCTCCGGTTCAAATCCCAACTCACTGACTGACTCACTGTGTGACCTTGAGCAAGTGATTTAACCTTCGTGTGCTCAGTCTTTCGGGTGAGACATTGTTGTAAGTGACTCTGCACCTGATGCATAGTTAACATACCCTAGTCTCTGTAAGTTGCTTTGGGTAAAGACGTCTGCTAAGAAATAAATAATAATAATAATAATAATAAATAAACAAATAATAATATATACTTTAATTTCTAGCATGGAAAAGCAGTTTTACCATTAAGCAGTTAGTAACAACAATTATATACTGTAAATGATATACTTTTAATGAGAATAATAAAAAACTGGGTTTGTAGGATTTTGATAATGTCTGCAGTTTTTATATATTATAGATTCAGCCTTTCTTGGATTTTTTGTCTGATCTACAGCTATCAGACCATATTTAAAGCATTAGTGTGCTGGTAAGAGCATTGCAGTACTATGAATTCACTGGTCTGCTCATGCTTCAAGAGTACGTATTTGTGTACAGTAAGCATGTTTGTGAGTGTGTAATTACCAGTATGCAGCACTGCACCTAAACATGAGACCTGCTTGAGAATACTGTAACCATACTTCATCTAACAGTAACAGAGCACGTGGGAGAATCTGTGTGGGTAAAGTGCAGTCAGTACCTTGTTTGGAATGAAAGGGAAAGTCTAAATACCCTACTTGAAATGATAATATAAAATGTTCCATATTGCCATAAATAGTAGAATATTTCAGTGCAAACAATAAGATTTCTATATTATTAATATTTTGTCGAAGTCTGTATGCATAGACAGAGTCACATTTAAATGACATATATCACTTTCAAATTGGTCCTATAACGGTATTCTTTTCAGTGGCGCTAATACGTCTTGACACAGCAATCCAAAGATTCACTTTAATTTATAATTGCTCTGAAAGGTAAACGCGTCCCCAAGGTCTGGTCAATTTGAATGTTTCTCATGAATGCCTGCGTAGGACTTTGTGACTCCTCTGCTATACACACAAAATAAAATTAGACATTTTATCCATTTAACTTTGGCAAAAACAAACACACACATACATACATGCACGCACACCGCACATTCATTTACAAATGTGATTATTATGCCTGTGTTTGCATTTTTCAATTTACGGTTTACACCATTGTTTAAGTGTGTGCCTGTGAGTGAGTGCTCTGTGTGTGGGGAGAGGGGTTAAACAAAAGGGTAAAGCTCATAATGAGATTCTTGATGTGGAACAGTCATTGAAAAGCTTACTTATCTAAATAAGACTAAAATGTAATCCATTATAACTAATGACCATAAGAGGGATCAAACAGTGTATCTCCCAATTCCTTTCCCCCCCTTGCATCCACCCCACACATTTTCCAGACATGATGAAGAAAAAAAAAATTTGCCATTATTGTCCCCTTTCAGCGTATTTTCAAGGTGCTGACATAAGTGAGAGGGCTCTCAGATCTCCCTATCGTCCGAAAGCAGAAGCTAAACAAAATTAGCCAATCATTTTTGATAGATGAAGCATGGAAATTAGTTCCAGAGTTTAACTGATAACTGAAACCACATAGTAACATTCCATTATGGCAGCCTTAATTGATGAGCTCATTAAGCCCATTATTAGAGAAATTGATTTCAAATAGGCACTAAAAAAAAGGAAATAAAAAGGTGAGAATATACCATAAAAATGCGAAGAAAGCAACTAAAATACATAATGAAGCAAGTCATTTTATAGGTTTGTTTAATGAAATCTTCAAGATCTTATTAGTTGCTGTGCAGAGTTTCTAACATTCATTTTATGTACTAAAACCCCTCCATACATATCAGTTACATTAATGGCTACTTTGACTGTGTCCTAATGTGCAGCTATGCTAGTAATTAATTAATTAACCCTACCTAAAGCAATCAATTAGTTAGTCATGTGGAATGGGCAATTAAAGGTCTACAAAGTATGCTTTGAACATGGCCATAAAAGAGGGGTATAGTATGTAGAGGATGATTTAAGACAGCTTTCTACACAGAATAAACCTGAATGTGAAAGAGCAATAGATAAATAAATACATGTAAAAGTAAGGCCCTTTTAACTCTGTGCCATTTTGACTTTGTACATTTTTGGGGTTATTTGGGGAGGGGGGAGGGGGGGGGGGGGTATATTTAAAAACAGCGTAGCTATTTTATATTTGTTGTGTATTCTTAAACATTATACTATGTGTAATGTACACTATTTAATGAACATTTAATAATTTTATGTGTTCTCAAAGAGTTTTAATTTTAAAGAATGAATAAATAAACTCTGTAGATACTGTAATTTAAAGATGCAGCTGTACATATTTCAGATGGATGGTTACCTTTTGCGTTAATGGTGGAAATGTCATAGCTTTTTAGAATGCAATAAGCAGGTTTGGGGTTTGTTTAAAACTGACCCATGTAGACAACAGTAGACCTAGCCTGAATTATTGTAATAGTGTAATGCATTCACAAAAATGCCTATTGTTACACTGGTTAGTGTGTATAGTGCCACTGTGCTTTACTGGCACTAGCATGTTAATTATGGCATAGGTATCAGTAGTGCAGATTTTAAAGTACCAAATGAGAAAAACTAAATACAATTGACATTACTGTGCAGTGCTATAATGCAAACTTAAAATAGCCATATAGTAAACATCTGTTTATCACAGTTTTTGATCAATTGGATATGGAGTACTGTACTGTTCCAGCTAGGTTTTTACTTTTACCAGTGAGAGAAGAAATGTGATGACTGTACGAGATTGGAACCCAGAACATCCTGCAGTAGACTGTTATTGTAGTACCTAACATAGAGAGAAAAAATATATAGACCCAGGGGTGCTATAGTACGTAGCTTTCCTATTAATGTGGAGTTGGTGCTATTGTTACATGCAACTAACCTTTCTGTAAAAAAAAATTCAATGTTAATACAAATAATTCCTGTCTTTTAATCCATAGGTAGTTCATCTCCACTTATATATTACAGTTTATTTTATGTTTTTAAATTGGTTCCACCACGCATTGATAGAAATGATGTAGACATTGTATCCCGAGTCAGGATTACACATTTAGTGGAAGTAGACATTCCTTCCACATAATGGTGTCTCCAGCTCTGTGTGGCTCTTATCTAGCAGGAGGAGAGTCCTGCTGTATTGAAACCACTAAAATCCCGCTTAATTGAATTTCTTTTTAGATGTACAAGCTTAGTGGCTTTTGGCATTCAATTTAGTTTGGTATTCCTGGGTGTTTAAATTTGAAAAAAAATATATGAAAGGTTTTCTTACAAAAAGAACTTGGCAATACTGTATTTATTAATTTTACAGTTATTATATTATTTAAATGTGTATTTTGTTGAAATAGGGAAATCTACTAAAAAAAAAAAAAAGCCCTATCGCATTTTTTTTTTTTACTTTGCTTTTTGTGTAAAATGCTAGTAGAAGAAGCTCATTCAAGGTAAATGTACTTTGCAGGGAACCAGGCAACACATTATGATTGTACCCAATATGTGGTCTTATCTTGCAAAACTGATATATTTATTTCATTGACAACAAACATTTGGAAATTGAGTGTCTTAGCCAATATATGACTTTAACAGATGTTAACAGATTGAGTTGGGCCCAACAAGGCCAAGATCTTGTCTGAATATGAGGTTCATTCATCCTTGAAAATGCTAGTCTCAAAATGTATGAACGATAAGCTCACCCAGGTGTGAATATAATTTCTACATAGATAGAGACATAGATAGAGTAAGTATAAAGAAGAGTTTCAATTGTTCATCAGCATTAAAAAAAACAGTGAAAAGGAATTTATTGGACTTACATTATTGCAGTTTGTTCTAGTATTGTTTTGTAGAAGAAATATATTGAGGGGAGGCCATACATACTCAGTTCAAAAGTGTTCCCTTGCTGGCCTGGTCAAGTGAACCTTCTTCCTAAGGTTTCGACCTCTAGTCAATAACTTTTAAACAAGTTTCTGTATATCTCCTTCAGTCTCTGCTTGTATAATTGTACTATCTATGTATCTAATTTATAATACATAATGTTTTGGTTTTTTTTTCAGTTTTAGCACGGCAACTTCTCGAACTCCACACAAACTGTTTTAAAATTTCTAAAAATGTAATTAAAAAATCATGACCAATATTAAAATTTTGGGATGCTTATCATGAAAAGCGTTTCTTATAAATTAAATGTTGCTGTCGAATAAACTGAAGTGAATGCAGCCGAGTTATGCTTGTGCAGTCCGCGAATATAAAGGGCGCTAATATCAACCACATTTCTGGTACATTTCTGCTGCATTGGTGATGCGTGCTCGGTCCTCGTGGAGGAGGGCGTTGTCAGTAATAGGTTATTCTGTGTATATGCTTACTGTTTTATGTACAGAAATCGATATGCTCACAACAATATAAACATTTCCACTCTACAGAAATTCATTCTAGATGGCGAGACGATTAGAGGATTTTTTTTCTAGCAGAATAATTGATGTCTAAGTCATAGTGAATCTAAATATTTTGGCCGTGATTAATTTATATAACACATGTTCCCAGTATTCATTTAAAATATAATGTTCAGCTATAAACAAATAAACAGGGCCGTTTCATCATACAGTGATGCTCATTCTGTTCCATATGCCAGCTTTCTCTAAATGTCACACAACCAATTCTTCAAGAACAATTCTGGAAAAGCCATAGGCTTATATGAACTTACCAGAATTACAGCGAGACTGGGTTCAAAATGTTCCCAGCTTCAGTTAAGTAACAAAGACATTTCTACATGTTTTTACAAAAGCTGCTTGCCGCCTTAGAATCTATTATACTTGTTTCCCTAATTTATTGCTTCTAACCCCTGATAAACTGGATGTTCTAACACTCACTCACTCACCAATCCTCCAGATCAACGAACCATCTCAACGAATCCAAAAGAAAATCTATTCTAATTCGCAATTGTCACTGCTGGACATCCAAAGATCTGCTCCAACCTTCATCTTCTAAACCATCCATCACAAAGGAGTCCTCGAGTCCTGTCAACACACTGCGCTCTGGATGCTTCTCCCCACTCAAGGATGTCCTTCTACAAACCACCACTGAAACCAGTTCCTTGATCCAGCATCAGACCCCTGCATCAGAGACCTTAAACTTCAATCTCAGGGTCATGTATTCTGTACATTTAAAACATGTTAAATATTGTACTAATTGTATTAATTGTCTTTTCTGCTCCTTATAGCTACCACATGGAGATATCTGGCCTCCAGACCCAGATTTGCATCTCAGGACCCGCTGTTCCTGGTTTTCTGCAAGACTTCAAGACCTCCAAAAAAACAGCCTTTCTTCATTGAACTATTCATGCCATTCTTTCAGGATTGGAGCTGCAACCACAGCTGTTCAGCGAAGTTCCTGTCATCAAAAAGCTTGGTCGGTGTTCTTCAGATGCTTATGAGATTTACATAAGGAGCAATATTAACCCTTTAAGGACTGGGATTGTGTTAACACGATCATACTGAAGTGGGCTTCACCGCGATCGTGAAAACACGATAAAAAAAACACTTTGATTTGATGACTCACAGGGCCACCGTACTTTGTAGTACAGGCTTATGGCACATATCAATGGATAGGGGAGGGACTGACGTGCACTTCCTGATAGTTTTTTTTTCCTGTGTGATGTCACTGAGAGGAGCATTTCATGTCTACAGGGCGGAAACAGTTTACAGCAGCTCGCAGAGACAAAAACAGAAACAAAACATGACACAATTACTTGTTTAGAGCTAATAAAAAAGGGGAAATACTGTAAATCTGATGTATTTGACTTATTATATTAGAACATTTATTCTGTCTTGTGTTTTAATATATATGTTTTTACAACATTTATAAATATAAAGAAACAAGTGGATATAAGTATATTCTATTTAATGAACTAAATGTATCAGGTAAGTTTTTTTTTCCTTATTACTGATAATAATGGAATTAATAACTATTATTTTATTCATAAATATTTATTTTGAGAAAATAAATCATTGCTAAAGACCCTGAGAATAAATGTGGCAATCACTCAGGTGAAACAATGTCTTGTAATTTGCCCAAACATCAATATTTTTCAACACAACCTTCAGGAAGTATTGGAAGGTCCCTCGGGTCTTGAAGTACTTTATAATGTTCCCCAGAGTGTTCCGAAAAAAAGGACACCATTTCCAAGAGGCTACTGTAAAAAATAGATTTTTAGTGAATTTTTATAGGGAGAGAGTCAACTACAGCCAGAAAACACCTGGGCCTGGGGGAGCATCCCACTGAAAAACGCTTGGTCCTGAAAGGGTAAAGACCTTCTCGTTGCCCAACAACACCTGGAACCTGCATCCTAATGAAGGACTTTATTCCAGGATCCAACCCTACCGTATCTTTGGGGAGGGAGGGGGGAGGGGGAAGGCCTGGAGGGGAGGTGGCTGAAGGTCTAGGATTTTTTACTTCCTTCCGTTACCTTAGGTCACTAAAAAATTAGACATCACATTATGTGATATCATTGATTTTTTGGGGGGAGTTTACTATTTTTATTTTTTACATTTTTTGAGCATTTTGTTTTTGACAACTGTTTTTTGTTCACTGGGATGAACACAACGCACTAATTTTTAGCAAATAGGGATTCTCCGCTAATTTTTAGCAGGCGGCACTGTAATGCTCCGAAGGATGAGGCTGTGCTCCAGCTATTTTTATTTACTTTTTATTTTTCTTCAACCATTGTTTGGGTTCAATATTTTTGGAAATCTGTTAGATATTCATAATAAAGATTGTTATTTAACACAGGACTGTCCTGACTGAATGTGGTAAACACAAATAATATTGTGGTATTTTAGTGTATCCCTTATCAATATGCTGACAATCTGGCAGCAGCTCATCTGTTTTATTGTTCTACATCAGGATTAGCCTGTGTTCACAGTGTTAAGGGATTCAAACGGAACATGAGAATCAGATGCTGCTTCTTTAAACTACAGTCACAAAAAAGAATGCAATGCACCCAATGCAATTTACAGAAATAAACCATATTAATGAAATAATAAATAAGAAACTTTAAGAATTCTTACTAATTAACAATAGCTCAGAGTAGGACAACTTCTCAGTTCTTCTCTGACTGGAACATATTAAGGACAGGCCAGACAATCCTCAGACAGGCAGGGTAACAGAGTAAGATAACCCTCAGGTATACAGTTTAATATTTCTCAAGAGTCTGGAATACAGATAGACCGAATGAATGCAGAGGTAACAAAAGAGTACAGGTACGCGCGAGAGACACAGAGACAGACAGAGAGACCCCATCTGGAAGTTATTGATTTAACATTAGGAAGGGTAATAAGCTTCCAGGTAAGAAAAACAATGGCTTGTTCCCAAGAACAAAATGGGAGTGATCATAGTTGTAACAACATGTATAACAATGGCCATGAAGATATATATCTCATGTTAAAGTTATGGATAACGTGTCAATCAATCAGAAACTAAACTTTGACAGTCTGCCTGGAGTAATAAAACCCTTACATTTCAACCTGACTCGCATTGTCTTTAATTCACAGTCACTGGCAGTCATACAGATAATTCACAACCCAAAATATGGCCACACTTGTTGGTTGTTTAAGCTATTTATGAAGATTCAGTACTGGTTTCTACCAGGCAGCTTTAAATGTCATGGGACTGGAGAGCAAAGTGGAAAAGTCCTTACATAGGATGCTTCTGGGGCTTGGTTCAACAACAACAAAAAACGATATAGAATTATAAATTTGTACAAATAGGTTCATGGGTGTATATCAGTGATGGTGATGCTCA
Source organism: Acipenser ruthenus (assembly GCF_902713425.1). Lineage (NCBI taxonomy): Eukaryota > Metazoa > Chordata > Actinopteri > Acipenseriformes > Acipenseridae > Acipenser > Acipenser ruthenus. Next base: position 97,547,056 of record NC_081190.1, on the reverse strand, counting down.
TGTTTGGATAAAAAAAAACTGTGGGGGAAAAAAAGAAAGTGTTCCATTAGCAGTACTGTTTCATATTTTCTAAAACGGAATTAGACTTATTTGCACATAAGTAAGAGCAGCTGCATACTTAACGGGAAGTCTTTTTCCTGAATTTTGCCTGATGGGTGAACTGCCACTCTTTTCTCTTATAATTTTTTTGTAAGTTGTTTGTGTTAAAGGGGGTCTCTAACATAGAAACCCACATTGGCTCTGCCATATCCCACCTAATTATTGACACATCAGCTTTGCAACCTTCTTATACGAATAATGACTGTTACTCAAAAGAAATATCAGTCTGGCGAGACTGGAATCCTGCAGGAAGGTCAGCACATTACATATTTACTCTTCTATTTCAAAGTGTTTCTCTAGCTGACTGACTTCCTCTTTAATGAAACCCTTGACTGCTTTAGTGGTGAATGTGATTTAAGTACAGTGGAGACAGCTATGATTCACAAACTCTGTTCTGCTCCAGCACTGACTGCGATCTGATGCCTCTTCATGCACAGTTGCCCAAATGGCAGTTTAATGGTTTGCTGTAAAGGCTAGTTATTTTGTATCTATCCGCTAGAAAAGGGCTAATGATGATAAGAGAAAGAAAAAACAAAGCAATTGCTTAGATCTTCAAGTCCGCCAAGCTACTTAGCACACAGAAAGAGACTTCAATTCATTATTTCACCAGCCCAGTGAAGCACTCCAAATGCATCTTGTTAAGGTCTGCAACAACATTCAAATGTGTTAGTTTAAAATGTATGAGCAACTGCGCAGAGCAGCCTTGTAAACCTAAAAGAAGGTAACATTTTTACAATCTCATAACAGGACAGGCTTGCACCTGGTTCTTTTTCCTTTCTTTTAAAAATGACCCAACACACAAGCGCTTTTACGTGCACTTTTAATGAAAAATAAACAAAAAAAACACCTAGCTCCTTTCAGGAGCACTGACTAAACACTGGAACAGCCCTGTCTAGCCCAGGACAGCTAAGCTGTTTGCCTGATACAAAAACAAAACACACAGTTTTACAAAATAGACAATATAATTTGCACACACAGTACTCACACTATTCAATGACTGCTTCAGTAGCAGGGCACACAGCCTCTCTGCTTCCTCCAGACCCAGCAACCTTGAATTGAAGGATCTGTGAGGCTTATATGCCTCACAGGAACAGGTAACAGGCTCAGGAAGCTGGCTTCAATTTACACTAATTGCCAGCTGCCAAAACAATTAAAGTATTAACAAAACAATTACCACACGTTTGCACGTGGACTTTTGCAGGTAGGATTTTAAGCCCCTCCCGGCCAACTAAACAGACACTCCCATGTGCAGGGAGTGTATATTTATTTATTTATTTATTTATGTATTTATTTATTTATTTATTAATATATTTTTTGTGCCACACAAGTAACATTTCCAGACAGGAGATTTTCAAATTCTGGGTTTAGTATATATTGCATGCAGTGAAACCGCTGTCACAGCAGCAATTGACTTCAAACCAAAATAGCCTCACCACAGTGATGCCCAAACAAAATGTAATTTATTTGTTTAACAACATTATGTTTATCATGTTTTTATTTCAGTACAGATAACTACAGGTACATACAATCGATTCTTGCCCATTATTTTATAGACCTGCTTTATGTCAATAAGAAGCCAAAAAACATTTAGTCAGTGTGACAGGGATGGCTAAGTGGTGACGTCAGGCCAGATACAGGAAGAATAACACTCAGGCAGTACTGCGGTGCAAAGGCGTTTGCGCAGTTTAATTTTAACAAACACAAAAATAAAATAAAAGGTTTGAACAAAAAAAACCTGCTCACAGAGCAAAATAAAAAAGATAAACAAAAACAAATCACAAACACAAAACACACGTCAGGCTGAGCAGATTGCTTTCACTGATCCTATGGTTATTTTAATCACCGTTTCTTTCTTCTCTCATTCGCTCTGTTCCTCCTCTGAACACCCACCCCTTGCAGGCAAAGCAGCAGGTCTTTTATATCATGGCCGAGGGGTTAACTGGCTATTAATCCTCTCATTACCCCTCGGCCATAGTCTGCACAGGTAGAATTATTATGCGTGACTGCCAGCTAATTCAATAATTACTAGTTGACAGTCAGGCATTCCCACGAGGTATTTTAAAACTAAAACAATACGTCATGGCGGACGGCACCTTGCTCGTCCTTGCCAAACAATAACAACTACAGCTTAAATATATTAAATCATAACAATAACAATAATAATAATAATAATAATAATAATAATAATAATACAACAAAACAAATACAAAATAACACAAATGAGACACGGGCGGAGGGGGAGACCCCATTCTAAAAATAGATAAACAATCATGTACAGGGCTCCTCGCCCTGTTACAGTCATCCTATCTCAATTTTAGCTGGTCAGCAGCTCAGCTCTAAAACAGAAATTTACAGCAGTGATTGCTTGTTGCCTGCAAAGGCTGCTGGGAGATAGAGTTCCCAGAAAATCTCCCAGCGGCCTATGGAAATCTCTTTTGCATCATAACCATGCATGTCAAGTTGGTGAGTTTAATTGACATTTTAAAGTAACTGTAGGTGCTTGTTTTTTATGACCATAACATACAGGGTTTAAAATAACCTAAAGTATAGAATGTGTTGCTTCGTCATAACATGGACCCACTGCTCAGGTGGGGAAGTAATGTTTCTCTGGTTAGTGAGGGGTTTACATAGATTATTCCCCAAAGATCTGTCTCTTTATGTTACCAGTTCTATATTTTATAGATTAAGTTTCATTGGGATAACTTGATGTATCTTGGGGTGCAGGCAGCTAGATAGATGACAGCTAAGAAGGCATTGACATTAGAGTTATATTTAAAAAGCTTTTTACTGCAAATTTCAATCTCAAAAGCCCAATACTGTTCACGAAAAGGCTTGATTTGAGCTCAGTGATACTCTATGTATATTCAAAGATATCTCCAACCTTTTTAAAGGGGCGCTTTTGTAAAATATTCTAGGGAAATACTCATAACAGTATCAAAAAGCACCTGATTAATACCTTTCCACACTTGTTCATGTCAGTCGTTGTATATTTTGCCTTAATTTATTACAATTATTATTGCATCATCACAGTTGACTGGTTTGTTTTTATAAATGGCAAGATGAATTGTGAACAATAGTTTATATATATATATATATATATATATATATATATATATATATATATATATATATATATATATATATATCCATTTATGTATGTATGTATGTATGTAGGATACAAGACTGAGGCAGTAATGTCTCATTTTTAGATGAATACTGTAGTACTATAGACAGCAACTGTAGCCATAGAATACATTACAAATCTCTAAAGCTATCATCAGTTCTCACAGATGTCACCTCAAATTAAATTTAGTGCTGTGGCTATTGATCAGTTTATTCAGCTTCTCTCACAATGGGGATGACTGTTTGTGGTTTAACAAAACCCATCCCATGTGAGATGTTTGGGGGAGAGTCTATATGCAGATCAATAACTCCCTGCTTTTCATAAGGTGCCATGGAATCTTTGAGCTCACCCTTGCAAAGGGGTTCAGGTTGAAGTTTATGAAGCTCATAAAATAATTCCATAAATCATCCTTACATTGCAATACCATTGCAAGTCACACATTAGGGTGGATTTTTTTTTCTTCAAAAAATGCGAAACAGTGTTGGAAACAATATGAGCTCTTTCTCACTTGGCAATATTTCTGCTTCCTTTGGTCGTTCAGCTGTACTGTAGCTCAGTTGTGTGTCTGTATTTTATTCACCAGGTTATTACCTACCACAAAGCTAATAGCATGGTGCAGTCTGACGTCAGTCTTAAGTAAGTAAGAAATGTATTCATTTTTGATCTGGATGTATTCAAATTCCGAAAACAAATTAAAGCAGCCGTTATTACTGTTACTATAATGCAGCCACGCCTAATATCAGAGTGGAAATCCACGCAATTGAAATCACGCATGTGTACAGGTGGATGATCATTCTGAAACTATAGTCAGGCTGTAACCTTTGAGCTGCTAAACAAAAATGAAATATTTATGCCCCGGTTGAAAACCCCTGATCTAAACAATGGGGGGGGGGGGGGGGGGGGGGTTGGGGGGTTAATCCAATTCTTCAACTCTGGAGAGTGAAACCAAAAGGTTTATGGACTATTACCAATCCACTCAATCTCTCTGGGCCTGGCAGTGGGCCCTGAACTGTAAAGGCTTTTGTCTGTTGTTTAAGTTGCCATGGAAGATGAAATAGTCACACAATTGCACCGGCCAGCAGAGGCTGTTATCGCTTGCTTTATATCTTATATCTTCAAATAATGTTGTTTGTTTTTATTTGCAATCGCCGCTTCACAGTAAGAAAAAATAAATGAAACATCAGGGTTTTTTTTTTAAATCAACCATCAACCAGTGCTATCAAGTTTACATTGTGAATTATTGTCATTGAATTTTTGTGTTTTGATAAGTGTGACAGACTGAACCCAGTATTTGGAGAGTATTACCATAGTCTACTGAGTATGGACATTGGAGTTCAGAACTATGCATAATAACATTGCAATTAGATGTATTTACTAATTAATGACTATGTAAATACAAATTAATTAGAGAAACTTAATGTAAAGTGTTACCCCTCTCAGATATATCAATGTAAGACCCTTGAGGGTAAGTCACTTGACTTCCCTGAACATCAGTTCACCCCCCAAAAAAAACAATACACAGGTGCAAACTCAAGGGAATTTGTTTTTTAGAGTGTTAAGAGTGTTCTTTGATTCAAATTGTTACAATGTGCAGAGGGAGTCTGAGAGAAAAAATGACACCAAAGTTTGGTGCTTCTTTCATTTGTTTGATGTGCAAGGTAATCAAACATGCAATCTTCAGGTGTGAAAAAGTTATTGCTCCCCCCCCCCCAGTTAACTCAACCTAATTAAAGGGATAATTAGGGTCAGCTGTTTGAGTACTTTGGTTAACAACCAAGCCTGATTTGGGCCAGCCCTGCCCAATATAAATCTGACTAACTTTGGCCCTTACCATCAGAGTGAAGTTGTCAGCACACAGGTTCTAGAGGCACATCATGCCACGAACAAAAGAAATTCCTGGAAAAAAGTTGTTGATGCCTATCAGTCTGGAAAGGGTTACAAAGCCATTTCTAAGGCTCTGGGGCTCCACCGAACCACAGTCAGAGCCATATTGTCCAAATGGAGAAAGTTTGGGACAGTAGTGAATCTTCCCACGATTGGACATCCTGCCAAAATCTCTCCAACAGCAAGGCGTAAAATTGTCCAGGAAGTCACAAAGAACCCTAGAACAACATCCAGGGATCTGCAGGCCTCTCTCGCCTTGGCTAAGGTCAGTGTTCATGACTCCACCATCAGAAAGACACTGGGCAAAAATGGGATTGATGGCAGAGTAGCAAGGCGGAAACCATTGCTCACTAAGAAGAACATGAATGCTCGTCTCAAGTTTGCCAAAAAGCACCTGGATGATCCTCAAGCGTTCTGGAACAATGTTCTATGGACAGATGAGTCAAAAGTGGAACTTTTTGGCCAACATGGGCCCCGTTATGTCTGGTGAAAACCAAACACTGTATTCCACAGTGAGAACCTCATACCAACGGTCAAGCATGTTGGTGGTAGTGTCATGGTTTGGGGATGCTTTGCTGCATCAGGACCTGGACGCCTTGCCTTCATTGAAGGAACCATGAATTCTGCTCTGTATCAGAGAATTCTACAGGAGAATGTCAGGCCATCTGTCCGTGAGCTGAAGCTGAAGCGCAGCTAGGTCATGCAGCAAGACAATGATCCAAAACACACAAGCAAGTCTACATCAGAATGGTTGAAGAACAAGAAATTTTAAAGTTTTGGAATGGCCTAGTCAAAGTCCAGACCTAAACCCCATTGAGATGTTGTGGCAGGACCTGAAACGAGCAGTTCATGCACGAAAACCCACAAATGTCACTGAGTTGAAGCAGTTCTGCATGGAGGAGTGGGCCAAAATTCCTCCAACGTGCTGTGAGAGACTAATCAATAACTACAGGGAGCATTTGGTTGCAGTTATTGCTGCTAAAGATGGCGTAACCAGTTATTGGGTGTTACATAACTTTCTTTAATAAATAAATGAAATATGTATCCAATTTTTGTGTTATTTGTTCACTCAGGGTCCCTTTTATCTAATATTAGGTTTTGGTTGAAGATCTGATAACATGCAGTGTCAAAAATATGAATATACACTACCGGTCAAAAGTTTTAGAACACCTCCATTTTTCCAGTTTTTATTGAAATTTACGCAGTTTAATGTCTCAATGTACTCTGAAATTAAAGCATAGAACAAATAAACAATTGGAGATAAAAAAGAAATCATGGAATCGTTTTGTTTAACAAAATTTAATCTAAATTTTTGACTCATCAAAGTAACCACCTTTTGCAGATATAACAGCCGAACACACTTGTGGCATTCTTTCTACAATGGAAATCAAATATTGTTCGGAAAGTTCTTCCCAACACTGTTGCAGAAGTTCCCACAAATGTGTTGCACTTGTAGGTTGCTTTTCTTTCACCCTTCTGTCCAGTTCATCCCAAACCAGCTCGATGGGGTTTAAGACTGGAGACTGTGCTGGCCATTCCATGATTTGAAGCCTACCGTATTGTTCTTTTCTTCTAAGGTAGTTCTGACAGCCTGGAGGTATGTTTTGGGTCATTATCCTGCTGTAGGATGAACCCCTGACCAACTAGGCATATACCAGAGGGTATTGCATGGCGCTGCAAAATGCTGTGGTAGCAGTTTTGGTTCAGGGTGCCACTCTGTGCAAGTCGCCGACTCTGGATCCAGCAAAAGAGCCCCAGACCATCACGCTTCCTCCTCCATGTTTGACAATTGGTGTCACACACCGAGGAACCATCCTTTCGCCTACTCGACGGCGTACAAAAACCCTGCGTGATGAACCGAAGATTTCAAATTTTGATTCATCGGTCCATAAGACCTTCTTCCAGTCCTCAGTAGTCCACTGGCGGTGCTTCATGGCCCAGGCAAGCCTCTTTTTCTTATTTTGCCATCTTAGCAATGGCTTTCTTACTGCCACTCGACCTGTCAGACCTGCAGCTTGAAGTCTTCTCTTCACAGTTGAAACTGAGACTTGCTTACTTCGACCAGTGTTAAGCTGTGCTTGAAGCTGTTGTCCTGTGAGCCGCCTATCACGCAAGCTGTTGACTCTCAGAAACTTGTCTTCTGATTCTGTTGTGGCTTTGGGTCTGCCAGACCTCTTCCTGTCAGAGTTTCCTCCAGTTTCCAAGTGCCTTTTGATGGTGTAGGAAACTGTACTCACTGACACCTTGGCTTTCTTTTCAAATTCTCTAAAGGAAAGACCTACACTTTTAAGGGTTATAATGGTCTGTCTGTCTTCCTTTGTTAATTGCCTTTTTCTCGCCATTATGAGAGCAATATACTACTTCCTGCAGTACAGTACTGTCCAAATAATGCTTAAGAGGGTGTAGTAACACAGTCTGTTCCAACACTGCTTTTATACAGACAGAGGGTTTGTAAGTAATCAACAAAAGTTGGGACACCTGTAGGAATTGTTAGCATCAACTTTCAAGGCTTAATTTACTTCCATTGCTGCAGAACAGCTGTAAGTTGTTAACCCATTACTTGTTCCCTGAAAACCTTTTTTTTAAACCTCTGGCAGTTTACCGCTTACCTTTGTACCATTTCAGGTTATTCACTGGACTTGAACTGTTTACATTTCAATAAAAACTGGAAAAATGGGGGTGTTCTAAAACTTTTGACCGGTAGTGTATATATATAGTGTAACAAACCGGTAGAGTACCCCTGTGTGATACTCTATTACTGCTTCCACCGAGTGGCACAGACATGAAGAACGTTCAGGCAAGTAACTTTTATTTACAATATTTACACAAGTCAACACTTTCTTTGTATAGATTATTGCCCTGTACGGGTCACTAACTGGCTCACTTCTTCGCCCCTCTCTAACTATTTCAGAATACCGAGTTCTACAGGCCGAGGCCTGTGCAAGTCCTTTCCCCGTGGAATTGAGTCCACTGCAATGAGCTTAGCAGGAAACTCTAGCTGAGGAGCCCGGTAAGTGTCAGGAAGGATCCTTCGACCCGGGTGGGTCAGTCCACCGTTACGTACAGGCCACCTCCCTCCGCTGGAGTAGTCCTGTACGCTGGTAGGTTCAATGTAGGCTTTCCCTGCTGGAGTATCTCTGCAACACAGGTAAGCGTAAAGAAGACACCCTCTGCTGGAGTATCTCCGCAACACAGGTAAGGATAGCACAGACTCCCTCTGCTGGAGTCTCTCTGCAACACAGATAAGGATATCGCAGACTCCCTCTGCTGGAGTCTTGCTGCAATACAGGTAAGCGTAAGCAAGTATGGAATGGGCCCTCCCAGAAGAAGGGCTCTGTTGATAAAGAATTGTATCCATGCTGTGGGGAAGGACCCCTGCAGCTGACGTCCCAGTCGTTCACAGAAACACGGGAGTGTCTCCGAGTTCAAGCACAATATCCATACTGTCCACACCACCTGTGGGTACTGTTGTTCATGTGTGTCACAATAAAGCACGTCCAGAAAACCAGACTGTTGCCTCAGTTCTCTCTGTTACAGCCCGCTGTTCCTGCAGCGCATGAATGCGAACTTTCCCTCCGAGTCCCGTGTCAAACACACATACACAAATATATGGCAGTTGTGACGGTTCCCAATCGTCACGGAAACTGCAGAACTGTTTTAAATTAACTACCGAGTGGCAGCGTTTATCTACCAACGTTTCATAAAATAAATTAAACTTTGTCAAAACAAAAGACTACCTCACCAAGAGGAAAAACGCTCACGGTATAAACAAAACAGAACTCTTGTTCACAAAAGAAACCAAACGTTCACTTTACCTTACAATACTACGTAATGCACTCTCAACCTTCTGGGTACTATTCAGCAGGACAAACCGGCGGTGCTCCCCACAATCACCCCCTGCTGTCCCGCTCCACTTCCCTTTATACCCAGAAACCCCGCCTTGCCCATTAGTGCTAAGGTTCCTGGGTTGCGTAGTTTTTCAAATGGCGTCGCCATTTCTTAAAGGCGACGCCACTCTTTCTTACAATATATATATATATATATATATATACAGCTCTGGAAAAAATTAAGAGACCACTGCAAAATTATCAGTTTCTCTGGTTTTACTATTTATAGGTATGTGTTTGGGTAAAATGAACATTTTTGTTTTATTCTATAAACTACTGACAACATTTCAGCTTTGGCATGAATCAAGCCAAGTATAAGGTTGTCCTGGAAGAAAACTTGCTTCCTTCTGCTCTGACAATGTTCCCCAACTCTGAGGATTGGTTTTTCCAGCAGGACAATGCTCCATGCCACACAGCCAGGTCAATCAAGGTGTGGATGGAAGACCACCAGATCAAGACCCTGTCATGGCCAGCCCAATCTCCAGACCTGAACCCCATTGAAAACCTCTGGAATGTGATCAAGAGGACGATGGATGGTCACAAGCCATCAAACAAAGCTGAGCTGCTTGAATTTTTGCGTCAGGAGTGGCATAAAGTCACCCAACATCAATGTGAAAGACTGGTGGAGAGCATGCCAAGATGCATGAAAGCTGTGCTTGAAAATCAGGGTTATTCCACCAAATATTGATTTCTGAGTGATTTTGATTTTCTTCCTAAGTTAAAACATTAGTATTGTGTTGTTTAAAAATGAATATGAACTTATTTTCTTTGCATTATTCGAGGTCTGACAACACTGCATCTTTTTTGTTATTTTGACCAGTTGTCATTTTCTGCAAATAAATGCTCTAAATGACAATATTTTTATTTGGAATTTGGGAGAAATGTTGTCGGTAGTTTATAGAATAAAACAAAAATGTTCATTTTACCCAAACACATACCTATAAATAGTAAAACCAGAGAAACTGATAATTTTGCAGTGGTCTCTTAATTTTTTCTAGAGCTGTATATATATATATATAGAGAGAGAGAGAGAGAGAGAGAGAGAGAGAGAGAGAGAGAGAGAGAGAGAGAGAGAGAGAGAAGAAACTATCAGGCTTTTTTTATTGTTTGGCCGGAGGAAAGCGGTGTGTTTATACCAGTTGTGGAAACGAAGTATAGCTCACACAGTTTATCTGTGAGTATAAATCTTGCCTACAATTATTCTGTGTGAATTATTGTGATTGGATGCTGATACTGTGTGATACTATTTTAAGAAGACCAGTCTTTTAGGGTGGATATTTTAACTCACCTGTGTGTTAACTGTGTGGCGTGCAATGCTCGCTCTGTGTCTTTCAATGGACTGTTAATTTTAAGTGTTTAACTGTGTGAACTGTGTGGAAACATTTTCCAAACGAACTGTGTGGAAAACATTCTGAAGGAACTATGCGTGTTTACTCTGTATGAACCATGTTGTATTCAGACTGCTTGTTGGTCTCAGCTTGTAAACAAAGAAAGCCAGACTTGGGGGCTCCTGAGTGGCGCATCCAGTAAAGGTGCTTCGCGTGGAATGCAGGATGCGCCCTATAGCCTGGAGATCACAGGTTTGAATCCAGGGTATGTCACTGCCGGGGGTTTCTAGGGGGCGGCGCACAATTGGCCGAGCGCCGCCCGTGTAGGGAGGGCTTAGGTCGGCAGGGGAATCCACGGTTCACTGCGCACCAGCGACCCCTGTGGCCGATAGGGCGCCTGTGGTTCTGCAGTGGTGCCATCAGATCTGTGTTGTCCTCCGGCACTATAGGTCTGTAGCTTCGCTGTGGATCTGCAGTGCGAAAAATGACGTATTGGCAGGAGCATGTTTCAGAGGACACGTGTTCCAGCCTCCGTTTCCTGAGTCACCAGGGGGTTGCAGCAGTGAACCGGGATACAAAAATAACAATTGGGCATTCCACAAAAAAAAAAAAAAAGAAAGAAAGCCAGACTTATTTTCCCAATGGACTGTGTGCTTTAGAGGGGAAAAACCATAGCAATAAAGAAACACACGACACAGACTGTTTTATTCTTTATTGAGTCATGGTGTTATGTACCAGCCAGGACATTGAAACACGGGCTGGGTGTAATGACAGATCTCGCCAGTAGAGGTCTCTAAAGAACCTGAAAAGGACAAAACGTTCATTTAATTAATCGCAGTGCCTACAAAGGTACCACAAAATGTTGCTGTCAGGACAACTGAGAAAGTCAGCACCTCCGATCACTTTTTTTTAAAGTAACAAAAACGCTTATTCACTGCCAAACATGAACTACTTTAGATGTGTAATGACTGCAGTATAGGATACTGACCTTAGGTTTAGGGTTTCGGTGTTGGGGGAGGATTATTTATTGTTTTATTAACAATAATATGATAACCAATCAGAGTGTCCTGAGAGGAACATTAGGTGGTACCTTTGTAAGGACAGCCATTTAATCCAAGAAAGGACTGTATAACTGTATTTTGAACCTAAATTTACCTGCTGTTCCTGTGTGGACCAGAGGGGTGCCAAACTCTCTGTGTGGAGTGAACAAAAACCTGGAGATACTTACCAGCAAACCTGAAAAAGGAATGCACAACAGTTACAACCCAGCAACTTGTGGATTACAAAATTACGGCTCAACGTGGTACTTAGCTTGGGTGGACCTGTGCCCAGAGATTTCAAAAGGTGACTTAAATTAACCCGGTGGTGATCGGGAAACCTAGACTGGACTCAAACAGTTTATGGCTCCCGATCACCGCTCGCATCCAGTTCAAGACTCTTGTACTAGCCTACAGATGCCTTGACCAGACTGCACCCAGCTACCTCCAGACCCTCATCTCTCCCTACACCCCCACTCGACCTCTCCGCTCCGCCTGCACTAGAAGACTAGCTCTACCTCCGCTACGCTCCCCTGCCTCCAGAGCCCGCTCCTTCTCCACCCTTGCTCCGCAGTGGTGGAATGACCTTCCTACAGATGTCAGGACTGCCCAGTCCCTGACCACATTCCGGCGCCTCCTTAAGACTCACCTCTTCAAAGAGCACCTGTAGAACTCCTCTGTTTGTATCCTGGGACACTATCACCCTTCATGTAAAATGTGCTTTATTTTGCTCTTATCTGCCCCTATTTTACTGCATTTAATCCTGTACTTCAGAATACTGTAATCTGCCAAGTGCTTAACCTGTAGTACTTTGTATTTAATCATATCCTGATGTAACTATCACTATTTAATCATACCCTGATGTAACTATCACTATTATCTGCTGTATTATTGAATTGTGGTTGTCACACTTATACTTTGCTTGAACAAAAGTTATTGTATTTCTTGCTCTTATTGTATTACTTGTATTGTAACACTTGAAATGTATTTGCTTACGATTGTAAGTCGCCCTGGATAAGGGCGTCTGCTAAGAAATAAATAATAATAATAATGTTTAAAAACTTTGTGTTTTTACTTTACCACAGTGGGCAGGTTTTCTTTTTTTTATTTTCTTTTGTTGAAAATATACTTCCGCTGCTTGTGAACAACTTAAAAATAAAGATTGCCTACTTGAAGCTTATTCTCCACTGCCTGTCAAGTGTCCAGTTCGGTGTTGCAAAATAGAACATATTGTTCACTATATATATATATATATTGTGATGACTTTGCCCCCACTTAGGTTCGTTGCCCCTTTACAAATAGACCCAACACACTGAAATTGGGGGTTCAGCGCTTCCGCGCACTTTTAATAATACAAACAGAAATACAAAATACAAAACAAAAACAAACACCTAGCTCCTTCGGAGCGCTAACTAAACCTCAGAAACACCCTGACTATACAGTGGGACGGCTAAGCCGTTTCCCCACAACACAAAACTCAGTATTTCCACCCTTGACGACTGCTTGGAAGCAGAGCACACCTTCCTGCCTCCTTCTAGACAGCAGCAATGAGCAGACTAGCTGCCTCTCTTAAATACCCTGCACCTGGTCCTAATTTAACAATAATTACCAGGTGCAGGGGATAATTAACAATAAACCAATTAACAAACAAATGTGCATTCTCACATGTTTTCATGCAGGGAGGATTAACCCCCTCCCTGCTGTGTTACACTTCCCCCCCCTTAAGTGCACAGCACTGATCGGCCATTCCAAGGCCACATTCTCCCCCCCCCCCCCCCCTTTGAAGTCTGGTGCCCAGAGGAAGTGACCGCGATCCGGCGAGTAGGGACCCAAACGGCTTGCCAGGGGCGACCGACGCATAGGCCGGTAACCTGGACGGTGCAGCAACAAGCAGAGGTGTGAGCCACGGGACCGGCGCAGCGACCTCTGAGAGTCCAGGGGGAACACAGCAGGAGGAAGGGGGAACGCCAGTGACGTCACACGACCGCGTCGTGACGTCTGAGGTTTCAGGGGGAGCGGAGCAAGGGACCAGGTGAGCAACTGTGCCTGGTGGTGCCCCGACCTGGGCACGAGGTCGAGCACAGGGAGGTCCATGCACTCCGGCAGGGTGTCCACAAGCACGGGGCAAGGGACCGTGCCCGGTAGCACCGGACTGGTTTCCAGGGGTGGTGGTCGGGGCTGTGGTGGAGGTGACTCCCTCACCTCTTCTGGTTCCCGAGACGGCAGCTCCAGCCCCTCTGGCTCTTGGGTTGGCAACTCCACCCCTTCTGGCTCTCGGGACAGCTCCACCCCTTCTGGCTCTTGGGACAGCTGCTCCACCCTCTCTGGCTCTCGGGACGGCTGCTCTACCTCCCATTTCTGGAGCAGCAGGTCCAGTTCTGTAGGCTCCGGCTCCGGTAGCCCTAGCTCCAGTCTCCACATCCTGTTCTGCTCCACTTGAGCAGCGGTGTTTTTGTTGATCTTCTCGATCAATTCTTTAAAATCCATTGTTCTTTTTACTGGGTCGTAGGGGCGCCCACAGCTTCTGACACCACGTTGTGATGACTTTGCCCCCACTTAGGTTCGTTGCCCCTTTACAAATAGACCCAACACACTGAAATTGGGGGTTCAGCGCTTCCACGCACTTTTAATAATACAAACAGAAATACAAAATACAAAACAAAAACAAACACCTAGCTCCTTCGGAGCGCTAACTAAACCTCAGGAACACCCTGACTATACAGTGGGACGGCTAAGCCGTTTCCCCACAACACAAAACTCAGTATTTCCACCCTTGACGACTGCTTGGAAGCAGAGCACACCTTCCTGCCTCCTTCTAGACAGCAGCAATGAGCAGACTAGCTGCCTCTCTTAAATACCCTGCACCTGGTCCTAATTTAACAATAATTACCAGGTGCAGGGGATAATTAACAATAAACCAATTAACAAACAAATGTGCATTCTCACATGTTTTCATGCAGGGAGGATTAACCCCCTCCCTGCTGTGTTACAATATATATATATATATATATATATATATATATATATATATATATATATATATATATATATATATATATATATATATATGCACACACACACACACACACACAGAGTTGGAAGCACTACTTCAAAGGCTATCAACAGAGATATGTGTGAAGAGTTTATGCATGCTGCATGCTACAAAAGGATTAACAAATCGATTAAGTGGATTTAGAACCTGGTCAAGGTTTGGTTGACCAGCATGATATAACAAGTCAACCAGGACCTTGCCCCTGGTTCTACCCAGTACTGTGATGTCAAATCAGAAATCCACTTCCTGGTAATCATTTTGCAGCTGGTCACTTCCACAAGTGCTAAAATCTGACCAAGTATTTGAGGACTAAGTCACATAGTATGGTCTATCACAGACAACCACAAAAGGTTGTACACTCTAGGGAGATTTGGCCGATAATGTACAACAGTTCTGCCTTTGTAAAACTGATGTAAGTTGGTAGGTTCCACAGTCGCTTGTCTTTTGAAACATCACCAGTCTTATCGTTTTCCACGACCCCCTTGTAAACAAAGCCTTGGTCTCAAACTCCTAGTTGAATAAATACATAAATAAATAAGTGTGTTTGTTTATAGGTACAGAACGTATAACCTTACAGCCTACATGTACAGTATGTCTTTTATCTTGTGCCTATGAACAAAAAATGCACAAAACTACTCTTCAACAAATGAGTGATGCTTTGCTGTTCCTTTGTTCTTTTTATCGTGGTTTCATTGTGTTTTCCTCCACAGACAGGCACAACGGGAGGCAAGATTCCTTAGCTTGGCTTGGTGCTTGGCCGAGCCATGTGTTGCCTGAGCTGCTTCTCAAGCAGAGAGAGAGAGAGAGGCTGAGCTGGGGTTAAATAACCTCTTTGAACATGAATGTCCCCGGTCCATGGTGTCTGCTCCTGAGCATCATCTATCTCTTTTGATAAATAAATGTTCTTCTGACACCAGTTCCCTGTGGATGTTCACAATCTGACCTGACTTGTATGCTGGGTGAAAGGTACTAAGCCCTTTTTTTTCTCCCCTTTATATATTTCACATTGGATTTGGTCTGTGAGTTTTCGAATTATCTGAGGCAGTATGAGCATTTTGATGAAAAGTACTATTTTGAGTTATGAACCAGAAATAATAGCCTATCAGACTGCTAAAAGTGTCTCAAAGCATCTATATTTAATCTTCTTCTGTAAGTGTTCAAGGCCTTGTAATTTCCAATAACAATAATGCAATAAATACCTCATTAACCCCTTTAGAACATCAACTAGCATGGAAATAACTAGATGAACTGTCTGCCAGTGACAGGCAATGTTCTGTGCTGTAATGTAATCCTCTGGATCACAAACTTAGCACCAGTCTGCTTCTTGTTGGTCCAACCTGCTGTGTAGTCAAAAGTACATTGCTGTCTGTACCTCTCAGTGGCATCACAAAAGAAAAAAGGAAAGGAAAGTGCATAGCAGGTGTTTGTGTGTATGTGTGTTATCTATCTATCTATCTATCTATCTATCTATCTATCTATACAGGTAGTGGACAAAAAAATGGAAACACCTGGGTAAATGAGGGACACCAAGTATATTGAAAGCAAGGGCACAGGTGTGTCTCATGCGTTAATTAAGCAACAGTGTCTAAGGTGTTGTCGGCATGGAACTCCGAGGGAAAGACATCATCAGCAAAGGGCAACAGTTGGCGGAAGCGCATACTCCAGGATCGTGATATCCGTGCATTAATTCGATGTGCAAGGCAAAACAGGCGAGCAACTGCAGATCAATTGACTGCAAATTTCAACCTGGGGTGCGAGCAGCCAGTTTCATCAAAAACGGTCCGCCGAGAACTCCACAGAGTGGGATACCATAGTGGCCCAACGCCCTATAAAGTGACTTTACATTGGCGTTTCCATTTTTTTGTCCACTACCTGTATATATACAGCGCCTATAGAAAGTCTACACCCCCTTGAACTTTTTTCACATTTTGTTGTGTCAGTGCCTCAGACTTTCATGCATTTAAATGAGGATTTTTTCCCACTTATCTACACACCATACTCCACACTGTTAAGGGGAAAAAAAGTTTTTATTGACAAAAAAATTATATATTAAAAATACAAAACTGAAAGATCATAATTGGATAAGTCTCCACCCCCCTGAGTTAATACTTGGTGGAAGCACCTTTGGCAGCAATTACAGCTGTGAGTCTGTTGGGATAGGTCACATGGCTACAGAATCTCCTGAGTGTTTTTTGCATACTTCAAACGGGATTTAATGTGGGCTTTCTTGAGTAAAGGCTTCCTTCTTGCCACCCTACCATACAGGCCAGATTTGTGGAGTGCTTGGGATATTGTTGTCACATGCACACTTTGACCAGTCTTGGCCATAAAAGCCTGTAGCTCTTGAAAGTTGCCATTGGCCTCTTGGTAGCCTCTCTGATCAGTCTCCTTCTTGCTCGGTTGTCCAGTTTGGAGGGACGGTCTGATCTAGGCAGGGTCTTGGTGGTGCCATACACCTTCCACTTCTTAATAATCGTCTTGACTGTGCTCCAAGGGATACTCAAGGCCTTTGATATTTTTTATACCCAACCCCTGATCTGTGCCTTTCAACAACTTTGTCCCGGAGTTCTTTTGAAAGCGCCTTGGTGAGTCTGGTTGAGTCTGCTTTGAAATGCACTACCCAGCAGTAACTGCTGAATTTATCCTGAAATCATGTGAATCACTACAATTTAACACAGGTGGAGGCCACTTAACTTGGTGTGTGATTTTGAAGGCGATTGGTTACACCTGAGCTAATTTAGGATTGCTATTACAAGGGGGGTGGACACTTATCCAACCAAGCTATTTCAGTTTTTATTTTTAATTAATTTTCTACAAATTTCTAGAAGTTGTGGAGTAGGGTGTGTAGATAAATGAAAACAAAACTATTTAAATGCATTTTAATTCCAGACTATAAGGCAACAAAAGGTGAAAATTTTGAAAGGCGGTGTAGACTTTCTATAGGCACTGTATATATATTGAAAGGTGCATTGTTTACAGGGTATTTTATACAGAACATTGAACAGTAAAAATGCATCCCTGCTGAGAAATATGTGTTAATCCGAAATGTAGAATTTTGACAATGCACTTAACCTGGGAGCAGTACTGACATATCTCACTCTTATAGTAGCTATTATTGGATTTAATAATTTATAATACATTATATCAACATTTGCATTTATAAATTGGTAACACTTTATATTAAGGTGCTGCTTATTAATGTTTTATAAATATATAATATACATAATAACTATGTTATAAAGTATTATTTATAACCATGCAATAGCCATAGACAGAATTACATTTAAACATCCCAATAGGTGTAAAGGTACAATAGGTGGCTAAAAAGTGTCCCCTTTATAAAACTGTAATTCTGTCTATGGCTATTGCATGGTTATAACCCATCTACAATGTTTTATTAACACTTTATAACATAGTTATTGAGCATCTATTATATATTTATAAAACATTTATAAAACATAAATAAGCGTCACCTTAATATTAAGTGTTACCTATACATTTTGTGTCCGTAACTTTCCAACTAATTATAACTGTATATTTACAAAGGCCTTATGTTGTAGAAGAAAAGAACTCACACATTTGGTTTACTGGTATATGTTTACTGTACATTGTACATATTCTGTATGGGCTATTCACTAATTCACTGTTTTCAATGTTTAATTTGTTGTGAGTATGTTAGAGTAGACTGTAATTGTTTGAGCCCACATTAAATATTCAGCAGAAAACATTGGCTATTGGTGTCCTGCAGTGCAAAGCGGTATGTGTAATGCAGTCCACTACAACCAATCTACCCCTAAAACATCACGGTATCAGTCAGCTGTATTCGAAATGCTATTTTGAAAACAGTAATGACTTCTCGAATGAACAAAACAAGCACATTTGTTGTTCACCATTGATATATCATTAACAACTACACATTTCACTGTTAAGTGATTCATTACCATTCAATACAGCACTTTTCAATTAATTACCATCAGCAACTATTGATATGTCCTTAATCCTCTTAAAAATCAGGACATTACTTTGTGATACTGCACCTTACCTTGCACTGTTGCCATGCTTTTATATAGATTTAAATTCAGAATTATGCTTTAAAATCTTGACCTTTACCTAAACGTAATCTCTTCTCGTCTTGTTGTTGAACAGAGTAAGACCTATTCCTTCAGTGTCCCAATGTACTGCACATGGAATTCTGAAATGAAACACTTCTGAGAGTCAGATTCTGTCTCCTTCTGACTTCAAGGAAAATCAAAAATCCACTTAGATTAAGTCATTGTGGGAAGCATCACATTGACAGTATTGACATAACAGTAACATATAACAAGATACAAAGTTAAACATAAGCAAAACTTAATTGTGCGGCAGTTTTTAGTGTGTTGTGCAAAACAGAATCTGATTAAATGGGTTGTCGTCCCCCGTCCCCCAGTTATCAAATGTATGTCTTTGACTTGAATTTCAGAGGTGTTTATTTCAGGATTGTTTTTACTCCTTGGTAAAATGTTAACAGAGTGCATGCAAATTTCCATTTGTTCAAGCATAACTTGGGTTAGGATGTTTACCTGAACAGACATACGAGACAGCACCTCATTTTTACCTGGACAGACATATGAGACAGCTTCTCATTTTTACCTGGACAGACATATGAGACAGCACCTCATTTTTACCTGGACAGACATACGAGACATCACCTCATTTTTACCTGGACAGACATATGAGACAGCACCTCATTTTTACCTGTAAAAGACATAAGAGACAGCACCTCATTTTTACCTGGACAGACATATGAGACAGCACCTCATTTTTACCTGGACAGACATACGAGACATCACCTCATTTTTACCTGGACAGACATATGAGACAGCACCTCATTTTTACCTGTAAAAGACATATGAGACAGCACCTCATTTTTACCTGGACAGACATATGAGACAGCACCTCATTTTTACCTGGACAGACATATGACAGCTCCTCATTTTTCCCTGGACAGACATATGAGACAGCACCTCATTTTTACCTGGACAGACATATGAGACAGCACCTCAGAGCACAGTCAGTTTTTCTTTAAAGCTTGCATTTGTTTTCAGTTTCAAGCACCAAATTATTTTAGCATGTTCATATTTGATAATGTTCCAAGCAGTTTCATTGAGTTTACATTTCATTTTAGAGGAGAAAAAACCCCCACTGTAATCTCAAGTTGTGCTGGGTATTTATGGTAAGAGAGTTATATTTTTTGTTTTAAATATGAGTACATACCTCTTAAAACAATACATTTGGGGTATTTTACATAGTATTGTGCCACCACTGTATTTTCTTTAAAAAAAAACCCAAACAATACTGAAAGACATTATCGATACACTTATTTGGGTGTGTTAATCTAATTTAGTGGTAATAAATAAATACATAAATAAATTACTCTCCCAGCATATGAATTGTTTTCTATGTCATACACAAGTCTAATTTTTTTACATTACATTCCTCAGTACAGATACAATTTCTAATATTGAAACTTATTGATATTGCAGTATTTGGATGGTAAATTAATGATATTACAATCTCATATGGTTGTATATTATGTAATGCTGTGAGGGGTATTTATTGAATGAATTGTAAAACTGTTATATCTGCTTTGAACAGAATATTCACATAACATTAAGCAAGTATAGATTTATCCTGAGGGGGCCATTCGCAGGCCAAAGCACTTCCCCAGAAAACAAAGAGATTTCATAAGGGTATAAAGGAGGATACAGATTAAAGATTGATTATATGAAATACAGTCCCTATGGGGGAGACACGTCATTGAAAATAATATATCTGATCTCACATTGTGCTTTATATTGTAGATAATGTATTTGTTTAAAATCTTCCATTCTAAATAGGGTTACCAGACATCCCTGAAAACATGGGATTGTCCCAGTTTTCAGCCTTAATTTGTGTTCTGCTCAGAAACAGTAAAATTGTTAAATGATCCCAGTTTTGCTAATTTGTATTCACATTTTTTATAAGTAAAAAAAAACCTGTGTAGCAGTGAGCTCAGGTGACAGCACAGTAAATGATTATACTAAAATAAAATAAACCTATGGATTACTTGTTTAATGATTCTGACTATGTGCTTAATAATTGATATTAGGTTTAACTTCCTGTACTATGGCTATTTAAAAAAAAAACAAAAAACATTATCTTAGAAGTGCCATCACCAAATGTTTAGGAATGATGGATAGGTAGGTAGACATATCCTGAAGTTGGTTATAGTATTATTGAATCAGATTTGAGTGTTGGTTCTGTTTTAATTATTTTAAATTTGTTTTCTTACATAACAATCAGAAAATATGCAATATGAACAAGAAGAAAATATTCCAACAATATATTCAGATAATTCAGATAGCATACACTATCAACAGAAAGACTTGCTATGTAGTATGTACTGCATGATGGCCAACAGAGTTATGAAAATAGAAAAATAATATTGTGTTTTCGTAATGTGTCTATTACCACTGTACAGTATAACATCCTATATACAAAGTTTGCATGGTAATGTAGCTGGTTTCCCATGCTTCATTATCAACAACAAAAAATGTTCATATAAATATATAGATGAGCATTGTCAATTATCCAAAAGGCAAACAGACAGTCATGATGTTCTTAAAGCAATCACTGGTTCAATGCGGTATTATCGACCAGTTGATATCCAGAGGTCAGTGTTGGCATGCAGTGTGCCTCTGTCTCAAAAATAGAGTCCCGGTCAATAAAAAAGTAGTATTTTATGACACAATTTAAGTGACATTGTTAATAGAGTCTTATTGGTACATGTACAACAGGGAGCTAAGATGATTTTTGATAGCACTTATAGAACCATGTCTAGCAAACAGAAGTCAATTTTTATGACCATGATAATTACACGCCCTCTAAACATGAATGAAACAATTAGTCTCACAAAGAAAATGACACATGTGAAAAATATAAAAAAGCATTTTCCTTTCAATACTTTTTAAAGAACATTTCAGTGAAAGAAAGGCTTATGTCTTTAATCTTGATTTTGCCTTAAAGAGCCAGTATCTCATCCATATAAGATAACTGGGGCTTGAAGTTTTTGGTTTTAACCGATAATAACCAAAAAAAACAAACATCCCCGAAGACCTATTTAGAAGATCCTTTTTTAACTTTTTTAAACCAATATTTTAAACAAATGTCAATCATTCACTACTCTTTCTACATAAAGAAAACATCTTTCATTATTATTATTATTATGATTAACATTATTATAGCTACATAAATATCAAACCTGAATCAGAGTACCATGATGCATGTTTAATCTTGGGAAAAAATGTAAATAACTTCTTGTGTGACGCTATAATCATACGATGGGGTGAGCAGAAAAAAAAACATGAACTGTAGTGTGATAGATAGATACACGGGCGTTTTTATTTTCCTTCTCTCTCCCTCCCTTTAAACCTTAATTAATAGTAGTTAAGCCATAACTGAATACCAGATTGTTTAAATTAGCGATGCACTACTAGAAACTAACGCAGTGGAAATTAAGCTGAATTCGGCGATTAGAGCCAGAATGAAATGCAGGTTCAAATAGAATCAGGTGAGATCAATGCACGTCGTTTGTTAAATCAATCAAGATATGATGGTAAAAAGAAACAACTTCCTTTAGTAATTAGTGTTTGGTTAAGAAAGTGAATCGCCTCAAAATATGTTTAAAGGGACATCACGTGATCAAAAATAAAACTAGAAGCCTAAATCTGTTACTTCTCACAATTCTTGGATTCAAAATGCATCCAGAGTTATACATTGCCGGAATCCTAATGTGGACATCCTCACTTCAACACAGGAAGTTAACCTTTGTATATGTATTAGTGAAACGTACATTCAGTGTATTATAGAAACTGAAAATTGATGTGTTTGAGTGGTAACCGATTTTGCCAAATAATATTAAAAACAGATAAAACCCCACCGAACTGAGCAAAAAATTAAAAACGAAAAATAATAGCCCTAGTTATAACAATACCTGCAAGCTGTATTGGACCTTGCTGTGCTGTTGCCTATCTTCCCGGATCCCTTGAAATAACTTTCAGTACTTTTTTTGGCACTATAAGCTGGTTCAGGCAATTTCAATCTAAATAGAAGTTTGGTGGTATGTTTATATTTAGCACATGTATTCTTTGCAGTCAGGTAATAGCATACTAGTCAGTAGATGCACTTACAGTATTATACTCATTCGAGAGTTTCCTCAAACTTTTACAGATTCTGCTCAGGTTGCTGGATATGTTCTGCCTGGCCTCACATGACAGCAGTGAGCTCAGTGGCCTATCAGTTTTAGACATGTTTTATTTTTGTATTTTTAGACATCATTAAAACGTAATTTACTGCAACGGTAGTTGTATACAGTAAATTAAATACCAAGACAGCTCTGGTTGTGTGCCAAGGTCAGAGCCAGTGTTGAGTTGTCATCTCATGCCCTGTTCTTATCCAGAAGTCATTCTGAACTGTCATTCTGGCATTTTGCATTGGCATTTTATTCATTCATTTGTTTTATGTTATTGCAATAATAGAAAAAAAAGTATTAAAATATCAACAGCTCTGAAAAACCTCCTAAAAGTGTCATTCTGTATATGGGGGCTACAACATTACAGAAACTCTCTATTTCAGCATTATATAATTGACTTGATTCCTGCAGTCTTTTGAAAATAAGTAAGTGTTATTTTTATTAGTAGCACTTTTATTAGTAGATGGCTGGAATTATATTTCCGGGAACTAAATCGAAAATACACTAAGTATTCGCTCAGGTAACCCAGCAGAAGAAAATGAGAGAACGGCAAAACACAGCACAAAAGGTTTTTCAAGTAAGGTCAAATTGTTTATAAATGAATAATAATGCGTGTACAGTACAACACCATGAAGGTTGAACTATGATGCTGTATTTTTAAGCATAGTCAGTGTATCTTTATCTGTCTTATAAAATAACTACAAAATCTGTATTATTTAGGTAACATAGGAGTGGGGCACACCAAAACAGTCGTTTGACCTTTTCTTTATAAAGAGACAATGCTATGTACAGTATACAGCACAATTTATCAAGTAAATGGGGATTTCTTTACTGGTGCAATAATTAGGAACTTCATTCAGGTTAATTGCCACTAACTACCTTGATTATTTTATAATGCTACAATAACTATTGTTTCTACCTCAGCTGGTGAAATATTAAACCAATCAACATAATTATATTTTACTGAGGTAAAATGTGGTAAAAGTACAGTAAAGTGTGATTATACCTAGTAATGGTAAAGCACAGACAAGCATGGTGAATCACTTGGAACTGTGGTAAAGTATGGTAAAAATACAAAACAAAACTATTAACCAAAGTTACAAACAGGAGTGTAGGAAAAGCAAGGTTACAATTACTGTGCATTTATACTGTGGTAAATATTGATAATGGTAACCATAAATTAACACCTGTAATAACTGATTATATTTTGACAGAGAAATATTTACTATTTCATATTTCAGCATTAATCATATCCGAGTACTTGTGAATTTAGATAAAGTCAAGAGCAGTTCAATAGGATTTAAGCAGGTTCTATTGATTCTGAAGAGGGAAGCTTTGAAAAGGATTATAGTCTGGGTCAAAGATGGGTGTTTAGAACGGATTGCCTTGTTGCAGGTGTCACGAATACTAGGCTTCCATCACGCCAAATTGTGGCCCACCTCATTTTCCTCCCAGTCGCATCAGACACTGTGAACCCACAATCCTGGCCCCCCGGCTGCTTAATCGCACTGTGACAGGGCAAGAATAATTCACAAGTGGAGCTAATCAAAGGTGAAAAGGGAGAATCAGTAAACGTCGTATCCTTTTGCCACTTTCATCAATCCGACTAACTGAATTTGAGCTAAAGCTGGGCAAATTTTCTGGGAAGGGAAATTAATATGTAACACATCTGAGGCTTGGTGTAGGCCTCTGAAATTGGAAAAGTCTGCATTATATCAGAGGGAGATTATTGGGAAGACAATTGGGGCCGTCTGTGTAATCAGAAAACAGTGAGGTGTATCTATCTTATGATGGCACTGTGACCTAGCGGGCCTGAGCTAAAGGAAATCTCTCTGCTTTCAGGGACTATTCTCCAGTGCCTGTTTCTGTTTGCCCACACAAGAAGGCGTCATTTCAATTACTGCAGAAAGTGGATACATATTCAGGGCATGGAAGGCTGAGAACAGGGCAGGAGGAAAAGAGACAAAGAATAACACATTTACCCAATAATAAGTTTCATTTGGGTTAGGTTTGAAAACAATTCTCTGTTGCATTTGTCCCTGTCAGATCATATTACCTGCAAATGAAGTTTACAAAATATCAATTCAATTTCAATAAAGGGGCCCGAATCAAAACACACAGGGGCTGAATTTACCAAATCATAACATCTGAGGGGACCCTGGTGGCTTCCAAATATTTTCCAGTCAGAGGTAATCAAAAGTAGGGCGGCCAATGCTAATTCATTCAATTTCACCCTCTTTACTTGCATCTGTTCCCCTATAACCGTATTTTCTACACTTCCAAGTCACTGGCGATGGAAGGCCAGGGAAAGACACTTCAACTTTGCAGGTTCATGTGACACTGCTGCTGTCCTATTTATAAAAGGTCATTATTATTAT
Source organism: Acipenser ruthenus (assembly GCF_902713425.1). Classification (NCBI taxonomy): domain Eukaryota; kingdom Metazoa; phylum Chordata; class Actinopteri; order Acipenseriformes; family Acipenseridae; genus Acipenser; species Acipenser ruthenus. The sequence goes on along the minus strand of NC_081190.1, from coordinate 97,521,998 downwards.
TTTTTTTCAAATCAATGTCTCCTCCCATGGGCATTTTCAGGTTTAAAAGTTATGAGGCTAATGTCGTGGTCAAAGCAAATCCAGTTAAATAATATAAGAGCAGGCTTATTAATAAACAAATAACATATTCATAATGTCTTCGTGTTTTAGCTTTAGGCAGGGGATACATAACATGGTTTTAGAAACGTACTGTTTTTTAAAAAAAACTTGATGAAGACAGCATATATAAAAAAATATTGTAAATGAAGTGGCAAAAGTTATCTGACATAGGCTCAAGTAAGTTTACAGTAAACTAAATACTGTGTTATACATCAGCCATTAACCAAAATAACAAATACTATGCTTAATTTTTAATATACTGTGGCTATGCCATTACTAAATAACATTTTGAATACTTTGCATATTTTTTTGTTCAAGCAGTAAAGGACAACTTTATTTGGACAGTAAAGAAAATTATAAAGTAGTCCATCGCTAAACCGGACATGTTGGGAGACAGACAGGTTGTCTGGTTATTAAAAGAATCACACACACACATACATTTATAGTGCTCATTTTATTTTTAATGTATTAATCATTGTGCTGAAATAACATTAATGTGTTCTCTGTACACATTAGATTATGTGCAAATATAAATTGGTTGATAAATTGGTTATTATTGGGGGACATACAGTTGTAGTCAAAAATACCCCAATGGAAATTTATAATTTCTAGAAATTTCTCAAAAATAAATAATGTTAGGAAAAATCTTTTGTAGCAAATGTTTTGCTTTTGTGGATGAGGGAAAAAATTCCAAGAAATAGATGCCTGCAATTATTTATTTCAGCAATTTTTTTGCAAAACTCCAAAAATGCTAATTCAAAAGTATTCATACCCTGACAAGGAAAATTAAATTAATAGCTAATTGAGGCACCTTTAGCAATAATAACCTCTTTTAAACAATTAGGATATTTGTCAATGAGCTTTTGGCATGATTTTGGTGATTTTTGACCATTCTTCAATGCAGAATTGTTCCAGTTCATTCAAATTCCGAGGACTTCTCTTGTGCACAGCCTTCAACTCATACCAAAGATTCTCAATTGGATTTAGATCGGGACTTTGACTAGGCCATTCCAGAACCTTGATTTTATTCTTCTTTAACTATTCTGAAGTATATTTTGATGTCTGCTTTGGATTGTTGTTGTGTTGAACATCTAGTTGTGCTTTGAACCAAGTTTTGTAGCGGAGGGTTTCAGATGATTGGCTAACATCTTTTGGTATGCTATTTGGTATGCTATTGGAACTAAATTTCCTGTGCCATTAGAGGAAAAACAGCCCCATAGAAGGATATTACCTCCTCCATGCTTGACAGTAGGTATGGTGTTCTTTTCTTTTTACGCCTCACCAGACTTGTTTCATCACTCCACAAAACTGACAATAACTCATATGCATCATTCAAATGCCATTTTTCAAACTGTAAGTGATTTTCCTTGTGACATTTTCCTAAGAGTGGCTTTTTCCCTGGCCTGCGACCATTGAGACCTTCACCATGCAATACTCAACCTATGGTTGAAATGGAAACCCCAGTCCCACTTGCAGCCAACTCACTTTGAATATCTTTGGCATTCAAACTCGGATTGTTATTAACCTTCCTCACAATTCTTCTACTTGGTAAAAGAACCTTCTTTTTTCCAGACCGAGGGAGCATTGTGACAGCACCATGAGTCTTGTACTTCTTGATAATAGCAACAATAGTTGACATTGGGATAATCAAATGCTTGGAAATCTTCTTGTATCCTTCTCCAGCTTTATGACAATAAGGTCTTCAGATAGCTCTTTACTTTTTAACCATATTGACTTATTGATAATGACAGCAATCAACCTATGTGTAACCCTTTAATACTCTCTAAGAATGTTCACCTACAATCCAGCATTTTCAAGACTTTTCTAAAATTAGGTTCTGCATTATCATATTGAAATGTCTAACACATTGTACATAACACTATCATAGCGTGAAAGGGTATGAATACTTTTGGAGTTTTGCAAAGAAATTGATGAAATAAATAATTGTAGTAATCTAAAAATTATTGCTACAAAAGATTTTTTCCTAAAATTCTTTGTTATCTCGAAATTTCTAGAAACTATACATTTCCATTGGGGTATGTAAACTTTTGACTACAACTGTATGTGTCCGGCTTATCGAATGTACGGTATAACAGTGTCTGTATTAGTGAGGGACTACTGTATGAATAATATTCCTTTGTTCAACTGCCTATGCAATGTCTGTTAATCAGATAGATTGCTGTGCCTGTTTTATTTTTTTTATTTTATATAAATATAATAAACAGTCAGCCATACTGCGGCTCTAATCTGCAATAAGCAATGTGATAGAAATGTGACTATCATCTCAGATTACAATCCTTTTTGTCTCGCCATGAAGCAATAAATAAAGCTAACCCCATACTGATATGAAAATGGTTTTGCAGTTTATAAAATTATACATGGACAAAACTAAAGAGCTCGGCCTAATTCTGCCTTCATGGATTGATTGGAACAGAGAAAAATATCTATAGAAAATAACTTTAAAAATGGTGTTTAACCAATCAATTTGAAAATGCTTACCTTGTAAAACACAGCAATTGTTGCAGTCACTCCTGGTTAGACGCCATAGAGTGTGTTCAGCTATTACACCCTTAACAAATGGGTTTATATCATAGCAGTGTGGAAATGTGTAATTGAAAAAAAAAGACTCCTCACAAGGATATTTTGGCGTTGACATGGGGTTAGTCTTTTTGTTTTCCTCGTTGTTTTTTATTTTTAATTTTTGTATTATTTACTATGAATTCCCGCCTATTCGTATCCATGCATTGCTCCATAGTGGCCTGTTGAGAGAGTCAGAATACCAGTAAATGTCTCCATGACTGTCAGAAAATAAGCCAAGTAGACAACAATTTGGGTCAGTCCAGCTGAAGTGGACCAAACTCTGGGGATGTATTTCCTCTATAGAAAAAAAAAAGAAATTGTATAACTTAGATTTTTGAGTTTCCATTTGAAACTTGAACCAAAACTTCTTAGCGACAGAATGGTTCACATTCCCTTATGCCAAACTAGTTCAAGCATTGTGTAACCCCCACTCACAAACCTACAGTACACACATGCAAACAAATACCCACATGGACACATGCATACATTAGTTCCTGTATTTCATTGTTTGGAACAGGGTTTGAAGAACATGAAGCTTGTCATACTCTCTGTCAATATTCAGTGTACCCAGCTCATTAAAGACAGAATGTGATCTATTAGGTTCAGGTTTGAACTAAACAACACTATTGAAGTTCATTGAATTTAGAGACATTTTAAGCTCTGGGTTGTGGTTAGTGTGCTCAACAGCCCAAAGCTCCGATGACATACCCATGAGATGAGTAATTAAAATGAATTTGAGCTGTATGAAATTTACATACATTAGTCACACCACAACGACTTCAAAATGACTGAATACCTCTTTTGCAGGCAAAGTTAGCAGAAATGTTTAGCTACATTTACTGAAATTAAACTACAAGATCCAAACCCACTTTTTAAACGGACAGTTTGTTTTATTTGTGTTTAATCTGTTTAATCTAATTTAAACACAAAGCCTCAACATTAAAAGAAGTTGGATCTGGAGGTGTAGTTTGAATCAAACTGCTGTGTCTGAAAACCCTTTGCTAAGGAGCTGTATGGATTGGCACTGAGACACAAAGCCTTTTACTTCCAAGGTCACCAGTTCGAACGACTCCCAGCTCAGTAAGTCATGATGTCTGATAGCTGCTGGTGGGCCGATAAGAAATTGATTCCATTGTCTTACTGCAGGCCTGGTTTTAGTGCACGTGTCCTCATCTTGAAACTGCCATTATATTTGCCATCACTTGCTAGAAGTAGGCACAAACCTGAATGCTGAATTACAAGGGTGATGTCTTTGTCAGCCAGAGAATGACTTTCCACCGCATGGGCCAGAGCCATTCTTATGCACATCCCTCCACCACATTCCTTTTTGATCAGTGAGATGAGCCAATGAAAAGCAAGGCAGTTATGTAGTTATTAACATTACCATACACAACACACAAAAAAAAAATCTATGAGGATAACCCCATTTTTCTATAAAGGGGATAGTATCACAAACTACACCCACTGAACCAGATATTTACAACATAGAATATAAGTTATTATTATTATTAATTAATACATTAGTACATATGACACAGAGAACAGTGGATATTGGTGAGGGGACTGCTCTCTCAGCATGCCTTGAAGACTGGTATCTCTGGTAAGGTAGCATAGAGATGTTGTTTATCTTCTGGAAATAGTTACATTCTAAGTTCCCTGTAGAAACAGCCATCGTTGTCAGCAGCTAAGGGGCTGCAGATACTTTAAAGCCACAGAACGAATTGCAAATTCTGCTAAACCAGGAGGAAGGAAAATTTGACCTGAGAAACATTTACATGTTAAGTGCAATCAATCTGAATTGATCACAACCATTTGAATGGCAATGGGTTCCAATATTTCCCCTGTTTACACATTAGCCTGTTACCTGTAACATATAGACGTATTGAATTCAGCTTAGTAACCTAAGCATGAATGCATTGGAAGACCTTCAACGGGGAACCTATCTTTAATTAAAATCATGCATTAGTGCCAGAAGCTTTTTTTTTTTTCTTTTGTGGAGTCCAACTTTGCAAAGCTAAATCACTCCACTATAGTATAATAGCAGGTTTGGAGACGTTTAACTCATACTGAAGTCTGCCTGGTGACTCAGAATGGGTACCAATGCACAGAAAGACAAAGTATATTCTTTTGTGGTTGAAAATTATGATTGTAATGTGTACAGTCAAGAGCAGCAATAGTGGTTTCACAGAAAGTATATTACCTGCTCAGGGATGAAAAAGTAATTGAAAGCTGTGATATTGGTCTGTACTGCTTCAGTATAAAATGTTGCGTTCACACACAGACCCATCACTGATCTTCAACACAGCCCAGGTAAAACTGCTTCAAATCATTTTGGAACAAGTGGCTTCTTAAATTACTTTCTCCCCTAGATTTCTGGTCAAGGGCCTCATATTTCCCACCTTAGGACTGGCTCTGATGGAGATAGAAGGCAGCTGATAATATGAAGTTTCCTACAAGGGGACTGCTCACCATTAAGAAAAAAAGTTTAATACATGATTGAAGTTTCTGAGAAAATCAGAGTGAGAAATGGTGCCAAGAAGAAATATCCTGGAATCAGTTTATGGAGGTGCTAAGACTTTTGAAATATTGAAAGAAATGTAATAAATTCAATGACAAATGTTTCAATAAGAAGCTGTTTTTCAATATCTTCATTGAAAAAGACTTCTAGTCAAATTGTATGTCATTGAATTTATTACATTTCTTTTAGTATTTCTAAATTCATCACTATTAAGTGTTTAATAGTTATGGATGAGGTGCTACGATTGAAACTAGTGCCATTGGAAGGTCTGCTGTCGATTTGATGCAAGCGTGGTCTGTTAACACTCAGGACAGGAAAAACAAAAAAACCCTAACCAGGTTAGTAGGGGAAATGAAACCTCTGGGAATCCGTGGCTAAACGGACCACCCTTCCTCCAGGCAGCTAGCTAAAGGTCTTATTATGGTCACAGACAGGGTTATACAGTATTGTTCATGACAGCATCCAGTCTATTCTTGAAGGATGCGTTAGTCTCTGCTTTAACAACTCTGTTCGGCAGCCTGTTCCAATGGTTCACCACCCTTTCTGTGAAAAAGCTCCTTCTCCCCTCGGTTCTGAATATGCCCTTCTTCAGCATCCACCTGTGGCCCCTGGTTCTGTTCTGTGTGACCTGTGAAAAATAATTCTCAGCAGTTACTTTGTTAAACCCCTTGACAATTTTAAATACCTCTATTAAGCTTTTGGCTATCCAGATTCAGCTCTTTCAGTCTATCTTCATATGACATACCCTTCAATCCTGGTATTAATAGTGTTGCTGTCCTCTGTACTCTCTCCAATGCCTCAATGTCTTTCTTATGATATGGGGACAAGAACTGGACACAATATTCTAGGTGTGGTCGTACCAGTGCATTGTATAATTTTAATACGTGAATACTCTTATAGGTATCCGTATTCAAGATTTTTTGTTTGTTTGTTTTTTGTAATTGCTCTTATTTGAAATCATTTTCATCCATTTATATGTACTTACTACGTGCTCTTACTGGACTTTACCCGTATAAGCAAATATTTTTACTATAAGTTAACTCTCTTAGTGAAACTCGCTCTTAAATGTAATCATTTACTGTATTCTTTATTTTGCTCTTATTTGAATTTGATCTTTTGCTACTGATATTGGACTTCATAACTGCTCTTATCTGTAATATGATATTCTGTAATGTGATACTTTGTACTGTGATATTTTGTAACAATTGTAAGTCACCCTGGATAAGGGTGTCTGCTAATAAATAAATAAATAAATAAATAAATAAATAAATAATAATAATAATAATAATAATAATAACTTCTCTTGATTTCAATTCAACTGTCTTGGCGATATAACCTTTTTTATAGCTTCCCTTTTTTATAGCTTCTCTGCTAGTTCTCTGTCTAGTTGGCTTAATTAATCCACTACTACCCCCAAGTCCTTTTCATACATAGCCTCCTCTATTTCGTTACTATTCATGCTGTACTTGCCTCTAATGTTTTGGCGCCCTGTGTGCAATACAAACTTTGCATTTATTCACATTCAATTTCATCTGCTATGTGTCAGCCCAAGCTTGAATCTTGTCTAAATCTCTTTATATTATTAAATTTGTTGATTGTGTCGTCTGCAAATTTGCATAGTTTACTGATTATGTCTTGGTAGCAATGGTCCCAATACTGATCCCTGTGCTACCTCACTTGTTACGTTACTCCAGTTTGATGCCTGGCCTCTTATTATAACTCTCTGCTTTCTATCTTGTAACCAGTTATGAATCCATGCTGCTACTCTACCATTTATTCCTACTGATTTAATCTTTAAACATAGTCTTTAGTGCGGTACTTTGTCAAATGCTTTTTGAAAATGTAAGTAGATTATGCCATACTCACTATCCTTGTCAACTCTAGTAGTCACCTCCTGAAAGAAATCTAGTACATTAGTTAAACAAGATCTACCCTTCCTAAAGCCATGTTGGCTGTCTCTTATAATGTTGTTATTATATAAATATGCCTCCATTTTGGTCCTTATTATAGTTTCTGTGATTTTACATAATGATTGATGTTAAACTTATAGGTCTGTAGTTCCCAGGGTCAAATGTACCTCCCTTTTTAAATATAGAAACAACATTGACAATTTTCCAGTCCAGTGGGATGGCTCCTTTATTTACAGATTTGTTAGGATACCAGTATTAAGATTTGCCATTGGCTACCTGTAAAGTTCAGGATTACTTTCAAAACTCTCCTACTAGTTCAGGATTACTTTCAAAACTCTCCTATTCACCTACATCACACAGGTCCTGAATACCTCCTCAAATTGCTGACCCGCTATGTCCCTGCCCGCAAGCTGAGGTCCTTCGACTCTGGCCTGCTTGTTATCCCCAAGCAAAAGTGCACCACACTTGGAGAACGTCGTTTAGCTTCACAGCTCCGACTCTTTGGAACTCTCTCCCAGCTTTGGTGCGTGATGCTCCCACCGTCACTCGCTTTATATCAACTCTCAAGACCCACCTTTTTGCTCTTGCTTTCCATGCTCTTTAAGCCTGATATCTGCTATTAGCTGATGTGTTGCTGCTACTATTTCATGTATTATGCTACCATCATGTATTATGCATAGTTTTTTTTTTTTTTTTTTACTGTATAGCATGTATTATGCATTTCTCTGTATTTAAAGTATTATGGATTTTTTTATTGTTACTGCATCTTGTAAAGTGCTTTGTGATGGTGGTCCGCTATGAAAGGTGCTATATAAAATAAAAATTGATTGACTGATTGATTAAAATAGACCCAAAGTTCTTCCATGTCTACAAATAAGCTGGGATGCAGACACTGAAGCCACCAACATGGCTGGCCTTTGTGGTTTCCCATCCAAGGACAGAATGAAGAGCTGACAAGATCATAATCGAAGGTGATATGACTCAATTCAGAATCCAATTCATAATAGAGTGTATGGGAAATGGCAAATGAAAAAGAGAAGAACCACCTGAATATTCCATTACCTTATCAATATAACTTTCACAATTGTTATCCTTTTCCTATTCTTTCATCCTTTTTCCCCTGCCTAAGTTTATATATATATATATAAGTTTTACCAGTACTGCAATTATTGCGGATGAGTTAAAAATTATGAACGATTAAGTTAATTAGGACCCAAGAATCAGCGTCCTCCAAAATGACAGTATTAATTGTATATTAAAAAGCTGATAAACATAAAGCACTGCAGACAGCTTGTGTGCTGCTCCTACCATTTAACTGAGCCACGCTCCAGCCCAGTGCATTTCATAGTTTGACGAGAAGAAATGCCAGGGAACTTGATGCAGAATAAATGTAGCATGCAGTCCCACTGATAGCTTGTGATCATGACATTTTAAGAGCGCTGTTTCCTGTCATTTGTAAAGTTGTTTTTGGCTTTTGCGACAGATGAAAGCAAATGGATGTCACATTCTTTTCTCTTTTTTTCAGACAAGGATTACTGTTGCATTTAGAAGCGTTTTTACCAAAGCAGACCCAGATCGCTTGTGATGGCTTACGTGTTTGTTTGTTTGTTTGGCCATTTGACCCAACACTATAGCCATCAACAGTATTTGTATTATGTGATTCTAATGAACTTTTATTATAGCTTTCAGTGTTGATATTTGTGAGTCAGTTGGGGCAACGCATTCACCTTTTCCACTGACCACTGGTGTTAAGATATGCTTCAGAACAGTGGTTTCCAACCCTATGGCCCCCTTGTGTCTGCTGGTTTAAATTCCAAACGAGCTCTCAGTTACTTAACTTGACCCTTAATTGAACTGCTAATTTGCTTAATTAGACCTTTTTAATTGATTTCAGCTCTTAAACAGTTACAGAGTTCAAGTTACTTATAAAATGTTATAGCTATGTCACTGCTTCAGAAGATACCAGAGAAAAGGTTAACTGATAACTCCCGTGGTCTTCAAAGAGAAAATGGACCGGCAGGCATGCTATAGAAGTAGTGACACGTGAACTAACTCCTTGCTAAGAGCATATTACTGCTTAGTTTGGGTCACTGTAAGGACAGGTAAGGAACAGTGAAGCCTTGCGTTGATCCTGGGTTTGACGCTGAACTAAACTATGACTTACTGTGTGATCACAAAGGTTTTCAAGATAAACTTTTAAAATAAAATTAATCTAGCTGGCAGATGCAACATATTATATATATATATATATAGTGTGCTCCTAGAATCTTATCAAGTATTAACCCATTTTACAGTGTAATCCATCTAGTTATGAAATGTATAAGTGGGTCACAGCAGGTTACGTTGAAAAGAAGCAATCTTTCACCCCAAACTACATTGTTTCCAAATGTCTAATTACTACTGCCTTCACAATCAAGAGTAAAGCCATTACTGGTCCTTTTTTATCCGGGTGTTATTGTCAAGCCTGTAAATTGGATAATTTCTGAAATTTGGCTCTAATGAGTTCCCATTGCTTTACTTGATTTATTGACAAGCAGTCATCGCCTTCCTGCTTGAAATAATTGAAGCAGCAATCTAATTAGATAGAGAAACCCCCTGAACTGAAGAGAATCTTTGTGGTGAAAAGATAATAATTAATTATGAGTGGTGATGGTGCTGACACCTGCCGATGCACTGGGGAGGAAAGGGGGGGGGGGGGGGGGGATTTGAAGCTGCTCCGAGTCATTTCAAGCAGCCTTTTAAGAAGCCATCCAAGGAGGCAGATTAAACATTAGCTGATTACTGACAAGTAATTAACAATGTCAACGAAACACAGAAACGGAATTAATAATAATTATATCATCAACACAATGATGGTCTTGTAGCAAATCCTGGGGAAGAGGAGAGGTTAATTACTTGCTACCATAGAACATCACTGCGCCGACCACGTCTGTGCCTCGGGAAGGTGTTAAACTGCCAGCGGGATAATTAATTAACATCATAATTGCAATGCAGGCAGCATGAAATATTGAAATATTACACTCATTTCCATTCTATTATGCCTACCCCCAGTGTTTTGGCATTCAGAACTCTGCTGGTGCTGCTGTTCTTTGTTCAACTGGGTGCTATTAATGTTACACATTTTTGTCGAAGTTAAAGTTGTTGTCGTAGTACTGCAGTCACAGTAGTACTGTTGTGCTATGGAGTAGTAGTCGTAGTCGTGCTCTTCATATTAGTTGTTTTGCTTTAACTTTTATTTAACTTTTTGGGAGTTACACAGTCACCTTCCCATCTACAAAAGTACACCTTAGAAACAAAGCGCCTCGGGTCTATTCAATTGATGTAAACAGTATGGGATAATGCTTATTTTTGATAAGTACCCAATACAGTCAATTCTCATTAAAACATACTTGCATTAGACGAAGTTCCTGATAATACAAGTTTTCTACATGGTCCCAGCCAAATTTAGCAGTCTTATTGTAAATAAAGCCCTGGACACACAGACTGTGATCAATAGTGACGCGATTTTTCAGTCGCATCGGACAGTGTGTTATGCTTTGCGATGCAATGTTACAGGACCGGCCGATCAATGGCAAAGTTTAAACATGTTTAATATTTAAACTTTAATATTAAACATGTTAATATTTTGCGACGCGGTTCCCTAGTGTGTTATACCCACTCACAAATATCAAGGTCAGCAACCAATGAGTTCACCGTGTTCAGTCACATGACTGGAGACAGAGACATGCATGTATTCTCTCTCTATTAATATTGTAGCATTTCTGCCTGCATGGATTCAATGGAAGAGACTGCAATGGATTTGAAGCAGAAGAGTTCTTTATTTAGTTCCCAGCAACCCTTAAAAGGACAACACGTCTCTAAGAACTGATACAAGGGAAAACCAATCACCAACAGGGAGCACAGAGGGGAGGGGGCACACACGGACGAACAGCGACACAATATAAGGTGGTTACAGGAGCAACAACAGACACAAAACTCTTAAATTTACAACACTTTATACATTTTTGTAAAGAAATAGAAGAACGGTTACTCGCAACTGCGCGAGTACCTTTCCATAGTCCTTTGCTCCGGCGTATGCAATTGAGTCCCTTTCAGGCGTGCCGAAGCAGTCCTACAGAGGGCGGAAGCTAGAGCTCCAAGCCCAGCTCGTTACGCTGCCCCCTCCTGCTTCCAGGCATCCCAGCTGGACGAAAGCAAATAAGCGGCGACTGAAACGAGCTGGGGGCCTACGCTGCCACTGGCTCCAGCGCAGGGGCTGCTGTCTGTTCCCAGTAGTAGCAGGCTCGGAGTCCGGCGAGGCAGGAGCAGGACTGGCTCGGAGGCGGCAGCTAGTCGCCCTGGATAAGGGCATCTGCTAAGAAATAAATAAATAAATAATAATAATAATAATAATAATAATAATAATAATAATAATAATAATAATAAAGGAGTGTTAATAATAAAGGAGTGTTAGGCACAGCATGGTGCTGCACTTTTTCAGGTCCCCCTGGTGCATACGCTGAGTCCTACGTGGAATAAGGCACTGCGTTCTTGTCAAAAGGCTGAAGCGGTGACCAGTGCTTCCTGTCTAGGTAAGCTGAAGGTTAAAGGAAAAGAGCCAATGTGCGTCAAGTACCCTGTCCATGGTGCCAGCCACATGCCCACAAGTCGAGTCAGCGTTTTCTGTGGATTTTCTTTGACAGCCCCAGGAACTGGATGAAGGGAGCCTTCCAGCTGGATTGTTAGTTTCTCCAGCGTTAGTTAAAGTAGAGAGAGGGGTAGCCTATGTACCTGTTGTCAATGTAGGTACATGTGAGACTTGGTTGTCTCCACGTTCTGTGATAGGGACTTTGCATGCTGTTTGCCCCCTAAGTATTTGGGAGTCGAATGTTGAGGTTAGTAGCAAAGTTACAGTCCGGGGCTATTTAGCTTGTGTGTATTCCCATAGCTTGAGCATGACGTATAGCAATATCCCGCCTGAATGTGATACATCGAGTTGGGTAGGGTTATCCCCTGCAGAGAAGGCACAGGCCAGAGCCTTGTCAGCTAAGTACAGAGGGAAGGGAGATTTAGAGTGTACTAATTTGATTTCCCATGATGATTCCCCTGGTAGATGAGGTACCGGGACGACAGCATAAAAGCCCATATACACCAGCTGTTACATTCACAGGTCATTCGGGAAAGAAGCAGCTCCTACTCTTCTCCCATTGTCCCAGCGTAGAGGAAGGATGGAAGTTTGTGAATGTTTGTCAACTACCGTTTGCTGAACGCAAGGACACGCAAGGATGTATACCCCTTGCCTCAGATCGAAGAGTTGCTGGACGCCCTTTCTGGGGCACAATGGCTTTCTACCCTGAACCTTGCCAGTGGCTATAATCAGGTACTGGTAGCGGAACAGAACCGACGGAAAACCGCTTTCTGTATTATTATTATTATTATTATTATTATTATTATTATTATTATTATTATTATTATAATTATTATTATTAATATTTATTTCTTAGCAGACGCCCTTATCCAGGGCGACTTACAATCGTAAGCAAATACATTTTATAGTCTAATGCTTTTTGGGCTGTGCAATTCCTCTATACTTTTCAATGAAGATTATATTCGGTGATCAGAGCTTCCACTCACTGTTACTTTATCTTGATGATGTCATTGTTTTTTTTCTTCTACAGTACAGGAACATCTTCAATGACTAGAGCTGGTGTTGAGCATGCTCCAGCATCAAGGATTAAAGGTGAAGCTCTCCAAGTGTCCAGAAGGAGGCAAAGTACCTGGGGTGGGATTTGCAACAGACCCAGAGAAGACTGCCATTGTTAAGGAGTGACGCCGCCCTACTGCCCTCAAGGAGTTGCTCTCCTTTCTTGAGTTCACCAGTTATTACTGCCAGTTCATGGATGGTTTTACAAAGTGTCATGGAGATTGACAGGAATTGACTGGATGGAGCCTGGACCAAATATGGGATGTGTGGAGTTCCGTCCTATATAGAGTAGTGCGACAGCCCGAAGATCGCAGGGTTGTGTATAATATAGTGCCTGTGAATCAAGACAATCCCCTTCAGCATGTCCACTGGACAGAGTTGCGATTGGTTTTTAAAAAGACCCCTGAACCCCATCCGCCGGACCTATCTGAACAAAGCGCCAAATTGGACTTGACGCCCCATACAATGACCATAGTACTCAGTCTACCTCTTCAGCCCCAAGAGTGGCAGCGGCTAGGATTGATGAAGACTGTGAAGTCCCTCAACGCAGTACTAGGACGACAACCGGACAACATTCTATCCCCACAATCTCCCAAGGTCATTGAGGTGACTGTGAATCTCGTAAGGCCTAGTCTAAA
>NC_081190.1:97396070-97503570 GCF_902713425.1 Acipenser ruthenus | reverse complement strand
TTGGCCGGTACCATAGTTGCATCAAGGTCAAAGTCTGCAGAAGCCATAGCTCGATCCTATTATATTTTTCTACTACTTCTTTCTGTTCACTATACCACTCATTTATCTTTGCCAGATGGAAGTTCTAAATCTTGACAATCGGCATTGCGAATCTATTTGTAATGAGATGCAAATTCTGATCTCTCCTGTATAATGAGCAGTAACTTATGCTGTTCGTAAACTTGCGTACTGTAGTTGTTCACGAAAAAGAGCTGTTTAGTTCATCACACGCAAAAATTCTACAAAGGACAGAGGCTACGAATTTGCAGTATTTACGAGCACCTAAGAAATATTAGTACATAGAGCCCTTAAAGTAAAGTGTTTATATAAGAATTTCTTTTTTTAAAATACATACTGTAGAATCAAAAATGAAAACGTAAACTGTTAATATTATATATTAAAAAAATAATAATCTTGGGGATCTATTTGTCTAGTTTCCTAGAAAAATTTTAAAAAAGATAATTGGAGTAACTAATATATTCTTGTTTGCTGTCACAACTGTATCAATCTTGTGACCAGATTCTAGATTAATATTAGACAGTCTGTCTTCTGAATGCCCAGACCACTGAGTTGTGAAGAGTTGACCTCCTTCTAGAGGTTAAAAATAGCAAATGACCATTTATTGACTCAAAGCTTGACCTCACCCAGAAGCCAAAAACTGTGTTGAAGTATCGCAGTAACAAACCTGAGAGCCACTTTGACCCTAGAATGACACTTTAAAAAACAGAGAGGTTAATATTGTGAGTACACAACAGTATCTTTTTGGGCACCTCTGGACAGCAGGTTAGTGTCTCTGCATGCTAAAAGAGCAAAACGTGTATTTATTTAACATTAGCATGCTGGTCAGTGCATTAATGAATATGACCCATATACAAGCAGGGAAAACATACATTCCAAATGATCTGTTTTCTAAATCAAATGTATGAAATCCAATGTACACAAGGTTTATTTTAACTTAACTTACAAGCTCAGGGATTGATTTGATCAACCTACCCCATGTACGTTATACCCCACCAGGACAAGCTGCATGCATTCTCTTAAAGCATTTTACAGTACCAATAATGTTTTCATCATTCGTTGTACTGAGAATGTATGAATGATAACCATGCTGTATTGTCAACGATTATTGGGTTTGCCAGTCATCTAAAGCTAAAAGCACCACTGTTACTGGAATGTGTTGTTCTTCTCTCTTCTTTAATACAACCTACTTATACTAGATTTATTCTGGAGGATGTTAAATAAGCTGGGCAAGGGAAAATGTTTTCTAATTAATGATCCCCTCTTGTGGGAGAGAGAACTGCAGTATAGGTTTATAAGCCAAATGAAAAGACAAAGGTGTGTGAGAGTGAAAGTATTAATAATGGGATACACATTTTAAATGGTCATGATTATTGTGCTTTTTTTTTTTTTTTTTTTAGAAACGGTAGCTGAAAGCTTCATTATTGAGTCTTATTTGCGCAACAGAGAAGTTCAGTCTTTAGGATCAAGAATCAGCCATCTAATTGTGTTTTCCATCACAAAATGTAAAAGGATGAATAATAAATTAGCTAAGAATAAAAACATAAAGAAGTATTAGGCATGTGTGAAGCATGCTGGAGAAGTTTCTTGTCTTTAAATGAATCAATGTCAAAATTTCTTTCCAGGACTTTCCTTGTTAAATCCTGTTAAATTAACTCCTCTACATTGGTGCAATTGAACAACTATTATATTAGAACTTAATTGTAAATGTAAAGCCCACTTTGACAAAATTGTTATTGACTTCTTACATGTAAATATCAGAAATTATATTTCTCTGATTTATTATCTGATCATTTAGAACTAAATAACATCTTAACTGAGGGGGAAACCTCCCACAAAGCCAGATTCCATTAGAAACTGTATGCGCGAGTATGTAATGAACCATAAAATTTAATTTGGAAATGATATTACCAAAAATGATCGAACGATACCAGCCACAAAAGGGCATGTATTCAACCCTCATCTTTCATTTGGCGGAATTTAAAAGGGAATTACTTAATATTGCAGAGAATTACAATCCCGGGCTTTCTTCTCTCCATCGCTCCGGTACTTAAAGAAAGAACTGACCAGTGTAGCCCCATGTAATTACAAAGATGTCCTTATCTCAGCCTATTTGCTGCAGTCATCTCAAATGAAAAAGGTCCTATAATCCAAAGGCTGTCTCATATCTCATTTACATTGGTAGTAATCCCTGGCCTATTTTAGTGTTTAAGTAATAACTTTGAGATTAAATTGCATTTCTTGCAATTCTTGTCTTTCAGATCTCCATCACATATCAGAGGAGCCCTCTCTAAATAGGCCCTGACTGGAGCTGTTGAAGTAGTGCCAGGGGTAAAGCCTGTTACTGTAAATTGGGAATAAAAACTTCTTTGACAGTCGGATTTGAAAGAGAACCCGCATGGAATATTATAAAGTATCTTGTTCACTCTTCTGTGCCACAGCAGAACCCCCTGCTCATGCACACTTCTATAGGTGTCTGGTGCACATGACTACAAGCAGGGTGACCTCATTGTGCATACAAGAGAATAAGTATACAGTAATAAAACCTTGCATTCAGATAGGAATGTACTGCATATAATATATTTTCCTCAAGGTATAAGAGTAATTCCATTTTTATTTTGTTATATTGTCCTTTTATCATGTTATGATGTTTGCATTACTACTAAAGATAAATCTGTTTTAATGTGCTTTCTTTTGAGTTAATAATGAGCTGATATTTAGTCCTAGTTGCCTGTCATGGGTATATGGAACATAGACTAGATCAGCCAACATTTTATTATAGAGGTATGAGCCAGAGCCTTCTAGTTGTCAGCCATAGAAATACCTTGCTAGATAGTGCTGGTGCTTACTAATATACTGTAAAGACACGTTTGTCTGATCGAGTCTGCATGTCCATGGCAGACATGGCAGCTCATGAAATCAGCTGCAAGCTTGAAAACCCATTAACATAGACTATATTTTAACTGCAAGTCACAAAATGGATGGATGCAATACATAAACTACATGTAATTGCACTGTAGTTGCCATTTATTAAAACTTACTGAATGCAAAATGTAAAAGTTTATTGGTACTGTGTGCTGTGCCACAATAATCCAATTTACAGATGAAGGATGAGATTTCTGTTTTTTTATAATTGCTCTACATGGAGGGAAAAAACTTGTATGTCAGTCAGTCGTAAGCAGACTTCAGCCTTGATAGGACTTTAAAACTTCTTTAGGTGTTGATTATTTGAAGTTATGAGTGGTGTACTCCTGACATGATCTCCAGTGAATGTTAATGGTTCAATAGGGGGCGCACTTCCCTCTCAACCGAGTTAGGTCCTGTAGTCGCTACTATACAGGACAATACAGGGCCCTTCTGTAAAGGACATGATGCTTCGCAGTGGATCAATCCTGTTTATATAGCTTGAAAAACACATACAGACAAGTAATTATACATTGGGTAACACTTTACTTTAGGTGTCTCTAACTGCATTGTAAGTACACAGTAATGACACAAATGGTTGTGTAAAAACACAACAACATCCTTAATTACAAAATGAAAAATATTGTCAGTTGCTAACATCCTATGTAATTAAACTGCATTTACACTTGTGTTGTATATTTAGAATTGAACTACTATGTAACTGTGATGGGATACCCCCACCCCTGTGTTTATTATTATTATTATTATTATTATTATTATTATTATTATTATTATTATTATGATTATTATTATTATTATTATTATTATTATTATTATTATTATTATCATGTACTGTTTTGGGTTTATTTTAATGTAGGTTGGCAGGGACGAGGTTTGTGTTTCATCTCTTCCAAACAAATATCTCGTGAGAATGTGTGGAGAGCAGCTAATGATTTATTGACTGATTGGCTGTCGACCACACATATGAGAAAACCTGTGCAGAATGTGGTCAAGGGATAAACTAGGTAATTGATAGCCATATTTTTATATCGACCACAATATAAAAACCAGCTGCTTTTGCTGACCGGGGTTGGGGTTGTTCAGAGGATGAATGTAACAAGTAAGTACCGAAAATATAAGAAATAACAATTGCTATGCATGTACTTGTTAAGAAGAGATTGTCTTGTTTGTTTCGGCCATCGTGCCGTTTTGTTTTGTGTGCAGTGTTTGGTTTTTGTTTAAACATTTGATTTATTATTTAATAAATACGCATTCAGTGCTTCAACCCGCATTACTTGTCTGTCTCTTCCTGGTCTTTGACGTCACCACTGAGCCATCATGCCACAGTAACCAATGTGTAATGTGTTGCCATTAATTGTTAAACATTCACACAAAAAAGTGAACCCAATGCATTTGTCTGGTTGAAATTCACAATTAATCTGAAATGGCAGTCTGGGGAAGGTTACTTGAGTTTGGTCAGCTTCAATCTCTGATTAATTTCATAGATTACTGCTTCAGAGGAGGTATTAAAGAATCAAGGGTTAACATAATTCACTGGAGCCAGGAAGGGTTGGTCTGGGATGCATAGGCAACCACATTAACCCTTGGAAAGTTCTGCAACAGCAGGACGCTTCCCCAGTTAAGTAATAACTGTTTAGAGATGCATAACAGCAAATAGCTACTGTTCTGCAAAGAGGCTTTAGCACCTGAACCCAGATAGAATGAAAATTTATATTTCAGAGTAATATTTTGAATTTTTCCAACATTGTAGTGAAAAATTCTTAGATAACAATATGCATTTTCGCAGATTATCATGTTTCTTTAATGTGCAAAATGAGGACAAATTCTGGGCTGTTTTTTAAAAAAAATAGCAAATATTTAGGAGTCTGAACAGAATGAATCCAACAATCACTGGATGTCCTTTAAAATACAGGTATATTACCTGCATTACCATAGTGTTGTACTTACACAAAATTGGAACATTTATATAGTTCAATGCATGTAGTAACTATTATTAGTAAATAGTGCCTACACCATGTCATTAAATGACTGATTTCATTGAAGGCAGATTTAGTGGGAGCATCAAAACTGACTTTTTATTTTAAAATCCAAGAACTTTAAAGCAGAAAGTCCACAACACTTGTGCACTACTGAACATCTGCCTCCTAGTCTGTTTTCCTATTTACTTTTGATGTGTTTACTCAATGGTGATCATCATGTCTTCACTCAATGCAATTTTCCTGTGTAAGACTATATAAAGTTAACCAAACACTTACTTAGAAACAGCGTATAATTCCCTCATTCACTTGTACTTAGTAAACTGAACACAACATAAAAAGTTGAACTCATCAAATTATAGACGCTGTGGGGGCTGCTACCGTGCTGCATGCTTATCTAGCGAGGACTGTCATTTGTTACTTCTTGCAAGATACTGCCACTCCCATTATTCCTGTAATTCTGTGCAATAATAGACTTTGCCCCAATCAAACCCACATTACCACACTAGAAGGGGGCGATGTGACCCAAAGAAGATTAGCTGCACAGTCTGTTTCTATTACATGTGTAATTTTATAATAGATTTTTGGAGCTTCTAGTACGTCTCTTAATGTGTCTGCAACCTTAAAAGTGTTTAAATCATCTGGGGAGGAAAGGACTGATTAAAGATAGGGTGGTTATTATAGAGAGAACATTGTATCTACCTAGTATAATTTTTCATATGATAGAGTTGTTAGGTAATGAATATATACAGTACGTGGAGACCTTCCTCTGTTTCGCCTTAATACATTTAAAGCTACAAAATGAGAACCACAAAGGGTTATAATGATGTTGAGAAATGAAAATACAATGATGAGCCACATTGACAAAGGTCTAACTCGTGAACTCACAAATTGTAACTTGCACTCACTGAGCAACTGTTTATCTTAACTAATTGATTCTTGTTCTAGTTTAGATACATTTACCAGCCCCCTGCAAACACTAGTACCCCATACATTTGTTCAATCTGGTATTTCTTACTGATTGTGGAAGGGTGGTGGGTAATTCACTGACGCAGAGACAGACAGGTGTATTTGGCGTCACCACACAGGTGCCCAGTTTTATTTTTGTTTGGAGCAGGGAGTTGATTTCTTTAGTCCGCAGATGGCGCTGTGGGTCCGTGGTCTGCGTACCACCGATGGTAAACAGAGCCACGGAGAATACCAGGAGTCTGGTAAACCAGGGATCGGACAGTAGCACTCGCAAGTGCCTCAAACAAAACAATGAAAACAAAAGACCAAAGAAAAAGAGAAAATAAAACACAGTAATAAACCTTCAAAGAAAAAGGTGCTGCCCTTGGCAACGATATCCTGGTCGCCGCTACCCGCACGACCCGGATCTCCGTCCTACTCTCCCGGCTCGCTATGCTTGCCTTTTCACTACTGGGGTTCTGCCCAAAGGTACCCCGCTCTCCCTAATTCTCTCTATCCGGAGGCTCCTTTCTCTCCGCTGATCCTCGCTCCCGCTCAGCACTTTCCGCACCTCCAGCGCGTCTAAAACGGCAGACCTGAGGAAACAGCAGAGCATTATCTTATAGGGCCAACAATCTCCCCAAGACCCGCCTCGCAGCCATTCAGAGAGAGAGGGAGAGTCCACACCCACTCTCCCACCTCCCCGTGTCACGGCTATGACTGACAGGCGGTTGTTGGATGACTGCCGCCCCCCTCCTGCAGCACTGTGAACACGCCAGCAGAGTCAGCACAGATCTCTCCCCTATCATACTGATATATCTGTATAGTACTTCCTACATCCACTAGATCATTGCAGGGAGATGTGTTGATAGTTTCCCTGGAGTGTACCAGTTGTACCTGGGGGTGAGACATGATTCTGAGCACTTTGTTGATAGTTTCCCTGGAGTGTACCAGTTGTACCTGGGGGTGAGACATGATTCTGAGCACTTTGTTGATAGTTTCCCTGGAGTGTACCAGTTGTACCTGGGGGTGAGACATGATTCTGAGCACTTTGTTGATAGTTTCCCTGGAGTGTACCAGTTGTACCTGGGGGTGAGACATGACTCTGAGCGCTTTGTTGATAGTTTCCCTGGAGTGTACCAGTTGTACCTGGGGGTGAGACATGATTCTGAGCACTTTGTTGATAGTTTCCCTGGAGTGTACCAGTTGTACCTGGGGGTGAGACATGATTCTGAGCACTTTGTTGATAGTTTCCCTGGAGTGTACCAGTTGTACCTGGGGGTGAGACATGATTCTGAGCACTTTGTTGATAGTTTCCCTGGAGTGTACCAGTTGTACCTGGGGGTGAGACATGATTCTGAGCACTTTGTTGATAGTTTCCCTGGAGTGTACCAGTTGTACCTGGGGGTGAGACATGATTCTGAGCACTTTGTTGATAGTTTCCCTGGAGTGTACCAGTTGTACCTGGGGGTGAGACATGATTCTGAGCACTTTGTTGATAGTTTCCCTGGAGTGTACCAGTTGTACCTGGGGGTGAGACATGATTCTGAGCACTTTGTTGATAGTTTCCCTGGAGTGTACCAGTTGTACCTGGGGGTGAGACATGACTCTGAGCACTTTGTTGATAGTTTCCCTGGAGTGTACCAGTTGTACCTGGGGGTGAGACATGATTCTGAGCACTTTGTTGATAGTTTCCCTGGAGTGTACCAGTTGTACCTGGGGGTGAGACATGATTCTGAGCACTTTGTTGATAGTTTCCCTGGAGTGTACCAGTTGTACCTGGGGGTGAGACATGATTCTGAGCACTTTGTTGATAGTTTCCCTGGAGTGTACCAGTTGTACCTGGGGGTGAGACATGACTCTGAGCACTTTGTTGATAGTTTCCCTGGAGTGTACCAGTTGTACCTGGGGGTGAGACATGATTCTGAGCACTTTGTTGATAGTTTCCCTGGAGTGTACCAGTTGTACCTGGGGGTGAGACATGATTCTGAGCAATTTGTTGATAGTTTCCCTGGAGTGTACCAGTTGTACCTGGGGGTGAGACATGATTCTGAGCACTTTGTTGATAGTTTCCCTGGAGTGTACCAGTTGTACCTGGGGGTGAGACATGACTCTGAGCACTTTGTTGATAGTTTCCCTGGAGTGTACCAGTTGTACCTGGGGGTGAGACATGATTCTGAGCACTTTGTTGATAGTTTCCCTGGAGTGTACCAGTTGTACCTGGGGGTGAGACATGATTCTGAGCACTTTGTTGATAGTTTCCCTGGAGTGTACCAGTTGTACCTGGGGGTGAGACATGATTCTGAGCACTTTGTTGATAGTTTCCCTGGAGTGTACCAGTTGTACCTGGGGGTGAGACATGATTCTGAGCACTTTGTTGATAGTTTCCCTGGAGTGTACCAGTTGTACCTGGGGGTGAGACATGATTCTGAGCACTTTGTTGATAGTTTCCCTGGAGTGTACCAGTTGTACCTGGGGGTGAGACATGATTCTGAGCACTTTGTTGATAGTTTCCCTGGAGTGTACCAGTTGTACCTGGGGGTGAGACATGACTCTGAGCACTTTGTTGATAGTTTCCCTGGAGTGTACCAGTTGTACCTGGGGGTGAGACATGATTCTGAGCACTTTGTTGATAGTTTCCCTGGAGTGTACCAGTTGTACCTGGGGGTGAGACATGATTCTGAGCACTTTGTTGATAGTTTCCCTGGAGTGTACCAGTTGTACCTGGGGTGAGACATGATTCTGAGCACTTTGTTGATAGTTTCCCTGGAGTGTACCAGTTGTACCTGGGGTGAGACATGACTCTGAGCACTTTGTTGATAGTTTCCCTGGAGTGTACCAGTTGTACCTGGGGGTGAGACATGATTCTGAGCACTTTGTTGATAGTTTCCCTGGAGTGTACCAGTTGTACCTGGGGGTGA
The DNA here is from genome assembly GCF_902713425.1 of Acipenser ruthenus. Lineage (NCBI taxonomy): Eukaryota > Metazoa > Chordata > Actinopteri > Acipenseriformes > Acipenseridae > Acipenser > Acipenser ruthenus. The sequence goes on along the minus strand of NC_081190.1, from coordinate 97,494,743 downwards.
GACATGATTCTGAGCACTTTGTTGATAGTTTCCCTGGAGTGTACCAGTTGTACCTGGGGGTGAGACATGATTCTGAGCACTTTGTTGATAGTTTCCCTGGAGTGTACTAGTTGTACCTGGGGGTGAGACATGATTCTGAGCACTTTGTTGATAGTTTCCCTGGAGTGTACCAGTTGTACCTGGGGGTGAGACATGATTCTGAGCACTTTGTTGATAGTTTCCCTGGAGTGTACTAGTTGTACCTGGGGGTGAGACATGATTCTGAGCGCTTTGTTGATAGTTTCCCTGGAGTGTACCAGTTGTACCTGGGGGTGAGACATGATTCTGAGCACTTTGTTGATAGTTTCCCTGGAGTGTACCAGTTGTACCTGGGGGTGAGACATGATTCTGAGCACTTTGTTGATAGTTTCCCTGGAGTGTACCAGTTGTACCTGGGGGTGAGACATGATTCTGAGCACTTTGTTGATAGTTTCCCTGGAGTGTACCAGTTGTACCTGGGGGTGAGACATGACTCTGAGCACTTTGTTGATAGTTTCCCTGGAGTGTACTAGTTGTACCTGGGGGTGAGACATGATTCTGAGCGCTTTGTTGATAGTTTCCCTGGAGTGTACCAGTTGTACCTGGGGGTGAGACATGATTCTGAGCACTTTGTTGATAGTTTCCCTGGAGTGTACCAGTTGTACCTGGGGGTGAGACATGATTCTGAGCACTTTGTTGATAGTTTCCCTGGAGTGTACCAGTTGTACCTGGGGGTGAGACATGATTCTGAGCACTTTGTTGAGATCACAGGGGTGCTTTAAACATCTGAGTTTTAAAGAAGTCACTAGGATGTGATGACAGAAACATAGATAAAACCCTCCAAACCATCTTCATGAAAGGCTTAATGGAGCCTTATTTAACAAAAAAAACAGTTTGATAAAGAGTGAGTTGTGTTAATGTTGTATAAACAGTTTAAACGTTGCATTCATAGCTATTTTTTAGGGACCTCGTTCGAAAAATGGGGACACATACACTGATCGCGCCCGTCTGCCTCTCCATCCATCCATCTATCACACATACTGGGTAAACACGATAACTATTTTGATTTTGCACAAATCTTCAGCAAGCTTTCCAAGCCTCCTATAGATGCTTCAGATTAGACTTGGCTATAATCCAATAAACTTTGCATTTTATATGAATATTTTTAACCTGTACATGCACTCATTCACTTTCTTAACTTAAGTGGTCCAAAAGCATTACATCACTTTACACTTATCCGACTTATGTGCATGCATAAACTATATGTAGAAAGCAGTCAGAAGTTATTCAAGTTACATTGGGGTCTAAACTAAACATTATTGTTTATTATACAGGCAATTCACATAGCAGACTACTTCCCACAGTAAAAAACCTGGGTGAGCTAGTTAAAGGCCATTTGATTCATAACGTATCGATATGATCAGTGTTAGCCTTGCTGTCCTGAGAATGCCCAACACGATTGCAACAGTAAAATAATAGGTGAAACCATGTACAATTGTATTAATGGCTCTAAAGTAAAAGTGAAACTCATCATTCACTTTGGTATTTTGAATGGATTGTCTGCTTTCAATCTTGTTTTACTCTTCATGGTAGGTGACCTACTTATTTTTTTCTTGGATTAACCTGTTGTGATTTAATCAAGAATCCAATAATTACTGGGATTGCTAGTCACATTTTGAGACCTATAGTCTTTATTGTCTTTATTCCTATCATTGTTATTATTACAGTCCCCAGTGTGGAGTTCAACGGCCTTATATACCCAGGTTTATGCAACACTTTTAATGGTGAATTTTCTCAGTCGTGATGGAATAACAAAAATACAATGCTGTTAACTGTACAATATATACATTTATACATTTCAATAACCCTGTACAATACAATATATACATTTATATATATATATATATATATATATATATATATATATATATATATATATATATATATATATATATATACATACATATATACATACATATATACATACATATATACAATATATACATATACAATATATACATTTCAATAACCCTGTGCCTATTCCATGATTATGAATACCCTCTGTATGTGCCTGCACTGGTGTAAGAATATAGTGATCTGAACACTGTTAGCCTATACCATGGGCAACAGCAGTATTCTCACCAATGTGCCTAAACCCTGCCCTGAGGAAGACCCTCTTAGAGGGTGAGTGGGTAGTTCTATCACAATACATGTCTGATCCTTGAAATCTATGAGAGAAATGGTGCTTGTTAGATCCAATTTGGATTGCTGTAGGCTACTTGTAATGTGGTCTCCTGTTACTATATTAAGACAACCAGAACTGATTATACATAAGGCTCCCACAGATATTTGAACAAATGACTATAATAGTTTTGGTATTCGGTTAAAAAATGTATACGGTTAAGAAATAAATCTGAAAAAGATTACCGTCTTCTCATTACAGAACATCCTGTTGTCTCCCAATTTGCAGATAAACATCACAAATATTACTTAACAGTAGTGATTCCTTATTAGGAATGCCCCCAATTGATTAATGAGCCAGGATACCTATCATTAAATCTAAAAATAAACAAAAGCAATGTGTTTGTTGTAAAAATGACATTGTATTCTCTAATGCTTTAAATAACGTCTACATTTATTTATTTATATTTTTATAGCTCTTTCTACACAGTAGAAGTAGTAGTATCTCAAAGCACTGTACAAATGTAAAACATATTACACATCTGCCACAATACTACCATTTAAATAACATATTCAAACAGTATAATAAATATATATACACACACACATACACATGCATACATCAATAAATATACTTACATGCACACATCCATAAATGATAATAATAATAAATGCAGCAATATAAAAGTTACATTAAAACCCACTAAGACAAGAAAGCCATTTTATGAAAGCAAGTTTTCAGTCTTGACTTAAAAACTGTATTGGTCTCAGCTTCCCTGTCAGACTCAGGCAGAGCATTCCACAATTTAGGAGCTTTACAAGAAAAAGCCCAATCTCCCATGGTGATTTTGTTGACCCTAGGAATAGTGATGGTTAAGACACAAGTATTCCTTTTAAGTCAACTATATTCACGCTAACTTAAGTATGTACCAGAAAAACAAAACAAGCAAAAGAAAAACTTCTAAAGAGACAGTTTTATTGGAGGTTTTTTTTTTCAAACGAATATTAAACAGGAACCTTTGCTACTTAATTTCCCAGAAGGTAAGGGTTTCATTCCAGGATGACTCGTAAGGTCTTGCATGTACTTGACACCATTTGCAAAACTGACTTGAAAAGGTGCTCACATTTACTAGACCATTAATTGATAACACCTAATTAATCTGACTTGTGTGCGATAAAATGGAGATCGTGTCTCACAGCCAACAACATGTATTGACTTGGCTCTTTCAATTATATGGATAAGATGAGTTTAACCATAATAGCCCTTAGGTATATTGTACTTAACCTTAGAATCACCCCACTGAAATTCAGGTCAGTGCCAAAGATTTGACCTGGTGGAGACCTTGACAAGGCCTGGATACAGTATTTGACATCAAGGGTTTGTTGTTTTTCCACCCCTTCACTTTCTAATGCATGATGTGCTTCTTCTTCAGTATAATCACCCATGTTGTTGTAGTGTTGTCGAAGACCTGTGTTTCAAAAAATGTCACTTAACTCAATTGCCAGGGAGGGTGTAACACATTAATTTATATTTCCCTATACCATGCTAGACATTTGGAAATTATAGTAGAATGCTAATATGGAATGACAGTGGGTGCTGTAATAATACAATTGTTCAATCATTTCTTTAAATGAGCAACCAGTGGAGCATCATTGTATAAAGAAATTATTATTTCATTCATATTTACCAGATAAACTGTACTTGCATATTTTATTACGTGTACAAACAACAAAAAGTTTTATTAAATACATGTTGGATAGAGTCATTATACATAACAAACACTCGCTGGAAGTTTATTTCAATGTCAGTTTCCTGAGTAATATCCTCGCAATCAAAGAACTGGGAATGTAACACATATTATTAAATGTTAGTCTTTAGGCGTAATTCGGGGGATGACGTAGAGGGCTCTCTCCCGCTTTGCGCTGCTTTTTTTCTTATCCTATATCCTTTTCTTTAGCCCGTCTTACCTTCCCTCTGTGGCATCCTGCCCGGTAGCGTCAGCGATCTCTTCCGGGTGGAAGCTGATCCCAGTTCAGCCTCATTTAGTATTTCCAGCCAATCACACAATGCAGCGCTCGCCTCGTCAATTATTAGGGCAGGGCCAGCACTGCTCCACGTATGTTATTGGCTGCCCCTCCTGTCTATCTCGCTCTCTTTTTCTACTTTAATCCAGCACTATTTCCGCTTCCTTGTTTGTGTTTGTTTTTTGTTGTTCGCTCCTTTCACTGCAAGCCGTTTCTCTGCTCAGCGCTCGCAAGATAGTATCAGCTTTTTTCCTACCTGCTCACTCTTCACCGTTCAAAGCACAGTGACATTCACAACTTGGTCTGCGTTTTCATCAGAAAGACTGTTCCGTCATCACTGCTGTACTGCAACTCTTTCCCACCGGCGCCTCACAGACCATGGTTACCACGGCAACGCCTCATCGAGTGACTACTGGGCGTGGTAAGTTGCCACGGCAACCAGGCAGCTTTAACAGGCAATGCGAGCCTGTGCCTCACTACTGCAATCTTCTGGTTCCTGCTGCTGCGCTTTTGCAACATGAGAGCTTCAACTCGCCGAATTGTGACATCTAAATACTGCAGGCTCCTCTTCTATACCTACGTTAACTTACTTATATCATCACTAACTGTTCTAAAGCAAATGTTTTACACATAGACAAGGATTTTAATCGCATTAACCAAATATATGCTACCCTGCTTCACTGAAGCCAATAGTTTCAATTCCAATCGCAACCTCTAGATGGCAGCATAACACCACAAGCTCTACATAATTTAAGCTGATTTGCTATCGCTGCGAATCTAGCACACTCCAAACCTTCTATCAATTCCTGCAGTTCGTTGTCATTCCAAGGGATTCTAAGTACCCTCCTGCCTCAACCTCTTTTGCTACATTACATTAACTTGAATTTTTCAAATCCAAACCCCTCTCCTTGAGGACCTCGTCATGAAGCCAAGCTTATCAGCTTTCTGAGATGTTAAGAATCCACCGTCACATTAATTTCCAGCTTCCCTGCATCAGGCCATTCCTGCAACCTTCTTGTTCCCGGATTTGCACTCCCTCATTTGCCCCCAACTTTATCAAGGCACTTAATATAACTTTCAAAGTCCATTTCATTCAATTTGAGCTACCAGTCACATACGGAAACTATGTGCTACGATTATCAACATTTCAGTCAAGCGTCCTCCTACCCCGCAATAGACAATGCACTCTTAGACTGCTCCTGATCAAATCAATAGGTTTTGCAGCAGCCTCCGAGCAACGCATTCCCATCCTCTCAGGTTCTGCAGCGGCCTCAGATCTATGCATTCTTCATCTCTGCCCAAAGGCAGCCCCATCGCCGACATCATCTAAAAACGCCTTAACTCTCACATACCAATTTCCACCACATCCAGCAGCTCTGCTCTCTGCAGCAAGCCACTGCACGCTACTGACAGCATTCCATTGTCTACTCCCTCAGATCTCTGCCCGTTCAGCAGATCTTGCCTCTACTGTTAATATCTCCTTATTACAGCAAATCTCGGCTCCCTCTTCAGATCTGCTCACTATTGCAGCATACAAAAGTGGCTTTAGTTTACTGTTTAAATCTGCAACTGCTCTCCTCCAGAGCTTCCAACACTCCAGCTTTCCTCCAATACCTGGATCTAAATATATATATATACACGGAGAGCTTGACTTCCTCAGCAATTTAGTCATATGTCCGCTCATCCTCTCAGATACTACAAGCTTTAATACATGGTACGAGACTGGAAATCTGTTTGATTTATGAGTTCACCTTTTCCATTCCAAACAGACATGATGGTAGCAAACCGCCGATCAATCCCGCATTAACTAACACAGGATGGTCGGCATCTCATCTCTCTGCCTTCGTTTTTAGAAACAACTCGGCAGTCGATTTCATATATTTGTTCAGGTCCAGCTGCCACTTCAGCCCTCATCAAACTCTGCAACACCAACATCTGCCGTTCAACTAAATACAACACTCTCCAACCTTCTGCAATCTGCTCATCACTACATGGCCACACCCTTAGCCCCAGCGACCAAATCTTAATTTACCAATGGATGGAAAACATTTACAACTTTCTGCACTCAAAACAAAATACATCCCATTCTGATTTAATGAGCAACGGATTCTAGCTTCCATCGCCCATGCAAGGGATTCTCTTCACTTAGCCCCCACTACCGTTAAAGCCTACATCTCCAGAATTCAGTATTTCTGCCGCCTCATCTCTGTCCCTTCTCCAACACTCCTATCCATCCTATCAGTTTGCTTGATCAATGACCTGACCTTGGAAGTACCATGTCTAACTGCTCTTGTGAAGCACTTCCTCTGCAGGATTCCTGAAGGAACAGAGTGCACCCTGTGAACTTACCGTGACAACACCAGTGATTTACCGTTAAAAAAAAAAAAAAAAGCAAGAGTTACCAGGACATCAAGGGGAATACAATGGATAGACTCGGAGCGTTAAGCCATTTCAACCATGAGGTTTTGTGAACCATTCCGTGCACCCAGATACTGGACTTTGGCCAGCTGTAGTAATTTTACTACAGAATACTACACCTTGCAGTAAAAAAAAAAGCACCTCCAGCACCTCCTTGCCTTTATGACAGACCTCAGGCTATCCCTTAACCTGGCTCCTTCCTCCATCAGGAATTATCTCTCAGGTATCCAGCACCAGTTCCTCCTCCGTCCCCCCCCCCCTTCAATCCCGGAGGTCCCGGAGGTCCGCCTGAGAGTCTCGCATCCTCCTCTCCATCAAGACAACCAATCTCATCGGAATCTCCAGTTTCCCAGCCATCAGCCTGCGGCACTTTGACCTCACTCAAGTCCCCGGAAATAACTTCCTCCTATTCATCAGGACTTCAAAACAGACAGTTACATCAAGATCCAGAAGTTCTGCAACCTGGTCCGAGGAGCAGACCCCAACCCTCGTCTCGTACCACCCTTCAGCAAAACAATATTCAACTGAATAACTCTCTCTCCGGCCTCCTTCAATCAGCACGTGGATTCATGGAGAACGCTCTCGCCCCATCTACCCGTTCCTCCTACTCGACTGCCTGGTCTTCATTTACTCACTTTTGCGAGTAAACAAACAAAAAAAAAAAACGGATCTCTCATACCTCAACCTACAGCACCTCCTTACCTTCATCACTCACCTCAGGCTGTCTCTACATTTAGCCCCCTCCTCTATTTAGATGCTACCTAGTGAGCATTCAGTATCAATTTCGCCTCCAATCTTTCCCCTCTCGTCCGTTCTAGAGATGGCGGATCTCTAGAGAGAACGCTCAGATGTATGGAGAAAAGCCTGCTCCCCTCCTCTCCATCAAGTTAACCAATCTCTACAGACCTTCTCCTTTGTATCATCACTGCTCTCCGGCAAGGATGCTTCAACCTATTCAACGACATCATCATGGAAACCCTGTGCCTGACCGCTGCCTTTGGATTTCTCAACTCCATCAACTTCCAGCTTCCCAGCTCTAGGCCTCAAGCGCTCCGATCTTTCTCAGATCCCCGGAAACCACTTTATCCTCCACATCAGATCTTCAAAAACGGTCCAATTAAGCCAAGGATTCAGTATCTTCCGTCTGATCCCCTCTTCATCAACAGCTCCAGATCTATACTTACGAGATACTGGTTCTCATCCCGTTTATGCACCCTCTTGTCACGGATCAGACTTTCTTCGAACTTTCTCCCCCCATTCATTCTGGATCGGAGCAGCTATATACACGGAGAGCTTGATTAAGTCTATGGGGCGCTGGATCTCTTCAGCTGTTGAACTTTATATTAGATCATCCTCTGCAGACATCGCCACAGCTCACCAAGCACTCGTTAGCTTGCCCGGAGTGGGGGGCGCCCTCTCCGCCAGGCCCACCAGAGGTTTCCTCCCTGCAGGGGTGGTTTTTCTTCTCCACAGTGCGGACGGCTTATAGGCATAGGTTGTCTACTAACATCTCTTGTCTTTTCTCTTTTCTTCTAGCTTTTGTCTATGTGTGCGGCTCTGTGATCTCTTTTCTATCCCACGGTGTGGTTCTTGCAGGGAGCCGGGGGTCCTCTTTTGGGGGGAAGTGAGTCTCACTCCCCCGGCTGTCCGGGTCGGCCTCTTGTCTCAACCACTGCCGCCCGGCTGTTCCTCGCCGGCCTGAGGGGACCCCCGGCCACATCCTATTCTTCTGCTGCTTATGCGCTAATCCTTCCAGGCCTCAACCTTGCTGTCCCATCTCCTCTCTTCTATTTCAGGTCCAGGACCATTTCAGCCCCCTCATGCAGTAGGCCGAGCCTCCACCTGCCGAGCAGGCCCCGACCGAGGGGGGGGGGTCTCTGTTTTTGTCTCTCCTAAACGGACCCGAGACACTTTTTCCTAAGCTCTCCACGCCGCCCAGCTGCCAGCTTAGCTGCCTGAGGATGCTTCACTGAGTTGCGAAGGATCTGTCCTTTTGTCCTGTTCGTCCCCTTCCTGTCTCTTGCTCCACTAAACGCCCAGCAGCCAGAGGATGCTGCCTGACCCGTCAGGAGCGAGAGTCAGTTTGTTGTATGTTATATGTCTAAACTTTGCTCTCTCTCACTTTTACGTCACCCAGCAGTCGGAGGATGCTGCCTGACCCGGCGGAAAGTGTTTATAACTAATCCTTTGCTCTTCTTGTGTCTCCCTCTAGATGTTGCCCAGCAGCCAGAGGATGCTGCCTGACCCGACGAGAAGGGAAAACTCTTCGCCCCCTATCTCGTCCTGCTATCAGTATCTAACCTCAATGTTACTAAGCACCATTCCCAAACTCCAGCCCTCAATCTTGCCATCCCTCAAACTCATCTCACTCTTAAACTCTCAAATGTCTCGCCCTCTCAAGCCTCCTAAGCAACCGGAGAAATCCTCTCATCTTGTCTCATTCTTAATATCTCACTCCCAATTTCGCCTCCTCTCAAGCCCTCGTAGGCAACCAGTGAAATGGTTAATACAGTTAAACTACATGTAGTTAATGTACCTGCATATTTAAGTGAATCTTGTCTTATACTGTATAAGTAATGTCTATTGTGTATGTCATTGTGTGTGTGTGTGTGTGTGTGTGTGTGTGTGTGTGTGTGTGTGCGGTCTCTGTCTATGCAATAAGTGGTGTTTTAGCTCTGTATTTGTAAAAGCCTTTGCAAGAGAATTGCAATCTATTCCTACCTTAACACCCAGTTAAACCAGTCAGTCATGTTGCACATTCCATGATACAATGAAGTGCAGCCTTTAGTAGCTTGTCAGATGTGGCTTGCTACTATTCCATATGTATAAAAAACAGCTTATATTCTGAACTCTGAAAAACTATCTGAACCTTCTCTATTTAATAGTGGACATCCACCTCTTGTCGTAGAATCCAACGGACCTGTGGGGGGTACCACACTCATTTGTGGAGACAAAAGTCTGCCTACCCTTTGCCCTTTTAAACATATTACAAGCCCAAGCTCAAACAGAGACCAACACTTCTGTCAACCAATGGGATGATTTTGTGGTGTGGACTAATGTCTTCTAGGGGCTTCAAAGTTTAGTGTACCAAACTATATACCTCAGCTGGATTTGAACCTACACCTTCAAAAGGATAGTCTTGCTGTGCAACTTACCCCACTAAACTTCTGCGAGGGTATATATCCATTGCATGTACCTGTAGGTACAAAGTTTTGACTCTCAACGTCAGATTTCAGTAACTGCAGATGAACTGCTTTATAACTTCAGTCTGGAGTATGTTGTTCAAGGAATAGTATATTGTAGTCTTAATTCATCTAGTATGATGATTCTGTTCTGACCTGATCCCTCTGATTGTTTATAGTACTATTAACACATGGGTAACAATGGTGATCCATTCACCCAACCCCAATATTGTTCTGCCAGTTTGCTCACTGTTCAGTATATTTCTACAAAGGCTTTTGTTCTCACAACAGCCAAGCTGAACTGATGGATCCAGTGCGATTACTTTCCAATACTGACCCTGAATGTGAAAGATTCCTGAGCAAAAAAAAACAAAAAAAAACACATTGAATGCCGTCAAATTTCTTTGTGTCCGCAACACATTTATCTTCAAATCTTAATAACTATGACCACCATTTAGCCCAAATAAGTCTTTTTTACTTTGTGCCTCCGCTAAGGTATAGCGCTTGGTTTAATTATGCTGTATTGATTTTGTGCTTAAGCCTTGTTTGCCTTAATGAAATCTTTTGTTATCCCTAATGCTGTCTCCCATTGTCCTTTTTAAAACGGTTAGTTTTTTTCACCTCTTTGTGTTTAAAATATTTCATCTTTTTTTAGTAATCTTAAAGTCAATTCCCCTAAAAAAGGGAGCACTCACAGTTTTTCCTTTTTCCAAAACCTTTAGCATTGACTCCAGAACAATCAATTTACTAAATGATGTAATTATCTGTTGGTCCTTTTTTTTTTTTTTTTTTGCACATTTAGAGTTAAAGGGTTTATTTTAGATCAATTCAGATCACTTTGTGTGCAAATTGCACAAATGCATAGCCTTCAGGTTCTTTACAAATCCAATTCAGCTTAAGGCAATCAGTATGGAATACTTAAATGACTTTTTCTCTACATGGGAATAAAGAATGTCCTACTGTGGCTTGCTCTGGGTATTTTTATACTGGCCTCATTACACAGAAATTTCTTTGTTTAGGCTATGCTGTTGGGTCTTTGTATAAGCAGTCTGGTAGGTCTTGTCGTTTCTCTGTGTATGTAAATTAACTCTACGTGTACATCATCTTTTAGAGTTAACTGAAATCAGGTATTCAGAAATGCAGTGTTCATCTGGCCCTCTTTCTCCATTGTGTACAGTTCCATATTTTTTTGGCAGGATTTCTGATTTCTTGGCCCTCAGTAATAGTGAAACTGAAAAGAAAGCCTTGTGTTTAAGAGGGAGTAGTGGGGGGGAGGGGGGGGGGGGGGGATTCAGTCTTTCGGAGCAGTCACTGCTTTGGAGCTTGGTGGGAGGGGGTTGGTGGGTGGTTTGGGGGGGGGGGGCAGTAAATCAGTGCACGGTTGTCAACATCCTAGGACCGCAGGAATTACTCGAGTGAAAATAACAAATGGCTGTCATTGCAGAGTCAAAAACCTGTGATTATAATTATCACATCCCCAGTGACCTTGCATAAACTTTAATCCCTCTCCAATGGAGCATTTAAATAGTCTGTATCTGCTGCCAGGGGACTGTGCATCCCATGCTTGAAAAAGACAGAGGCCAAAGGAATCAGTGATTCATGGACAAGCTACCTGGACTGTGGCTCTGTGTCTCTGTGTGTGATTTCCTAGCTTTAATTAATTGTAATGAGCAAGCACAGGCATTTATACCTGATCTTTTCTGATCACATTCAGATACGGTCATGTTAGCTGTGAGGAATCTTTAGTTTGTGCTGCAAGGGTACTGTAGTAATTTTTTTTTAAATGTCACAGTAAATTGTCATGGTCATTTGCAGGTTACCATGTTTTTACCACACCTATACTTTAGAAACACCAAAGAAACGCACTACATTCAATGACAAATATTTTAGAATAAATCTTTTCAATGTCTTCAATGACTTGGCATTTACTGTGCTTAGTTAACAAGTCATTTTTTTATAGTAATATTAGTTACTAGGAAACTGCACATTATCCAATCACTGGTTAGCCCTGTTGTCTTTGCAGTCAATCATAGTAAGAATAAGAAATTGGAAGCAAGTTAGGTTGTAGCATAAACACACCCACACAAAATCCAACTGCAATCATCATAGACTAAGTTTTTTTTTTCTCTTTTGCATTAAGTTTTATAAGGAATAAATAATGTCACCATGGTAAACAAGTAAGTATTTGGCTTTTAAGGAGCCTTTCTCTTTACTACTTTAAACCGTGTTCTAAGTTTAAGCACTGTAACAAAGTTTTCAAAACCCAATATTTTGCTATTGGCTAAAGACAACAGGTTGACCAAAAAAAAGCCTTGTGTTTTACTTTTTTTTGACACGCCTCCAAAATTTTGATCTACCTCGTGTGCGCAGATAAAACAAGTTCAAAAACATACACTGTTAATCAAACAAGTAAGTCGTGTCTTTCCTACTTGAAAGTATTGTTTGTAGGTTAATATAATTATCCGTTAATATTAACAATTGAATTGTCCGCAAATTATATTTAGAATATATTGATTTTGAGTAATATATATAGTGCACGTAATGTTTTTTTTTGTATCATTTTTCTTTAAAATCTGTGGTGTCTTTTCTACTTGAAAGTGTTGTTTGTAAACTAATATAATTAATAACAATTGAACTCAAATGATGTTCACAATATACTGGTTTTGAGTAGTGCATGTAATGGGTTTTTTTTTGTTTTTGTTTTTTTTGATCATCTGTCTTTAAAATCGATTGTCTTTTCGGTTATGGTACACTTAACTCACACGCTCAAAAATAGAAAATTCTGCCAAAATTTTGCTCTTTAAGCTTTATTAGGTAATTTCAAGACATATAAATTGAGGAAAATACAGAAATTATGAATTTATTTATGAACTATAGGTTAAATCGTTACTGCATATTACCTTTTACTTCAGGGTGAGGAGTGTCGGATGTAGTAGCTGCTAGAGGCTGCTGGAGGGTGCAAAAGAAATGGCGTTGAAATAAGAGTAACAGAGTTAGTTTGATAGTGACAGTTAGGGTTAGGTTTAGGGGTAGAGGTTAGGTTTAGGGGTTAGGTGTAAGTCGCATATGATGTGGCGTGGACTGAAATTGCAGCTGTATTTTGTTTTACTATATTTTTGTAAATAACTTTAGAATTTATTTTATTTTAAATGTAATATAATAAAGGTCAAGGATGAAAAACTTGCTAGAATTTTGTGTTTTTGAGTGTGTGAGTTAAGTGTTACATTATTTTGCACCCTCTTGCGGCCTAGTGGCTAGTACATCCAACGCTCACCGCCTGAACTGAAAGGTAATATGCAGTAATGTTTTCACCTATATTTCATAAATAAATTCACAATTTCTGTATTTTCCTCAGTTTATTGTTGTTTAAATGACCTATTAAAGCATACCAAGCACAAATTTGGCTGAGTTTTCTATTTTTTAGTGTGTGAGTTAAGTGAACTGTACCCATCTTTTCTACTTGAAAGTATTGTTTGTAGGCCAATATACTTCGTCAATAATAACAATTGAACTCAAATGATGTTCAGAATATATTTATTTTTGAGGTTTTAACCCACTAAAGCCCAGGTAGCTCATTTGAAGGGATAAAAATGTCTGCTCCAAATGGGCTACCTGGTGTTTTGACTGAAGTGTACTAGTTTTAACCCACTAAGCCCTGAGTTACGACTGCATACACTTAATAAAAGTATTGCAATTGAAATTTAAAGACAATCTAAATTTGTAGGAATTTCACGAACATGACAGAGACAGAAAGTCAGGCTGTTTGGAAACTTTTTTTTTTTTTGTTGGACTGTTGGGATTTCATTTTGATGTTTTGGTTTTTTTTTGGCTTTTCACAGGTAACATAGATGACTACTGTGTTATCTGCAACAGAACAGATGAGCAATCAGGCAGAGGCTTTGTCAACATGGTACATATACAATACATTGTATTGTATATCTTTGACAATACAAGTATTTTAACATGCTGTACTTTATATTCAATAAAATCTTTATTAGAATTTGTTATTCTCTATTGCTGGCTAATACACGTATTTGTCATATTTAAAAAGGAAAGATCAGTAACTCCTGTTAATTTGTTTCAGGTACAGGGTGATGTCTGCTACAGATGGGCACGTTGATTGCACAGACCACTCTGCTGAAGAACTAGAAAATAGTGGAGTTACATATATGTGCAAAAAATGTACAATAAATGAATAGAAAATGTCTTTACATGCGTGTGTGTCAATGTCTTGACATAATCCAAATACATGAAGATACAAACGGCTCGCAAAAAGTTATCATACAAAATGGTCTCAAAATGTGGTGGTATTTCTAAAGTGATTTAAGTGTAGTTGATGGCTCCAGGTGGCTTCACTTAGCGAAATCACCGTGCAGAATGCAGAGCAGCTAACCTGCCTATGCCGACAGAGCACCACCTCAGGTATTTAGGTCTGCAGAAGCAGAGAGGTAAATAGAGAAGGTGTCCTAGAGAGTATTTGAAACCGAGTTATTGTGAATCATGTATGACCTGTTTTTGGATGACTTGCTGGGTGAAACTGTGTAATGTGTATGAGAACCCAACTTGGATATGGAACTGTACAATGAAATGACTACAAATCTGGATTACCCTAACCCCTAACCCCTAACCCCTAACCCCTAACCCTAACCCTAAACCTGCTTGTGTAAATATTGTAAATAAAATGTTTGGACTTGGAATTCCCTGTGTGTTGTGTTTGTGATTCGACCCACCAATGTGGTTAAACAAGGACAGTTTATCACAATATCTAAATAAAATTCTTCCAAAAGTATAAAGTGCCAAACAGGAAAATAGACTTGTCAATTTAGCAATTAGAAATGTTATGCAACTTCCTCAAGATGTAGACTGCGATGCACTGCACCAGACAATCAAAAATCTCCTACAGCAACCACGGTGTATCCACAAAGCCCTTGCATCCCATTCCCAACAAATCACCATCATCAGGATTTACTTTTTGTCAGGCTTCATTTCGGTGAAAATACAGGGTAGTCCATTTTGAGCAGTCATTTCTCCCTCTCCAAAGGAGCTACTTCATATTCATTTCAGGGTCCTATCTGGAGGGGAGGCATTTTTTCAGAGGTGTCTCCTAAGGAAGCCCATTTGGAGGGGTGGTGCAGTTTTTCAGGTGTCTTGTTATATGTGCTTCTCTTTAAAATGATCCATCGCAAATGAAAAATATAAGGTAGGCTGTTTGGAGTGGAGGCATAATTTTTAAGGTGTCTGAAAAATGACTCCTCCCCTCCAAATAGGCTACCTTATATTTTTCAATTGAGGTAGTCCATATGGAGGGGAGGCGCATATTATCAGATATAATTGAAAAATTGTTCCTCCCCTTCAGATGGGCTATGTCAAGAGAGGCTCATTTTTTCAGGGAGGCTCAGTTTTACAGCTGTGTATGATAATTTGTGCTACGGGAGGCTCAAATTTTCAGAACACAGTCTACTTTTATTTAAAAATATTAAGAGTATTTTCAGGTATTATCATTCAGTACATTTTTTTGTCCTATTATTGCACTGTAAGATATAATAAAATCTATACATAGTACATAATCATACTTTTAGAGCTTCTTAATTCATATCAGAAAGTCGCTGTGTGATTAAATATTCTGTGCTTTGCTTCTAATCTCCACTGCTTCCCAGAACACGCCATCACTGTTTGCAAGCAATGTCAATGAATTCACCTGGTAATTCAGTGTAAAACTAGGCACTAAAGGCTCAAATCGAAAATTGCCTTATGTGAAACTGGCAGATATATCAGACTGATATGACAGAAGGACTAATTGACAGCAAAAAAAACATCAATAGAATAACTTAATACCACTTCATTTACCAAAATTAAAATAATTCATTATGGATGCAGGAAAACACATTAACAATACACTGTGCAGCGTCAACCTAGAAATATGTCTGTTTACTGCATTTTTAATTCCATTATGAACCTACACAAAGGGGAAATACATACATATAATATGTTTTTGTGTAAGAGAAAAGATAACAAATGCATTATCTGAAATCAAATGAACTGAAGCACAATCTCGTAAATGCATCATTGTATTATAGACTTAATAAAAGTGCAAATGCAATGAAAGTGAAACAGCGTTTTAGTTTTGCAAAACAAATAATAAAAATAATACTAAATTTACTATTTGAGGACACAGTATATATACGGTTCCGGCAATGAACTGAAGTCAAAGTAGATGCTATAGTCAGAGGTGAAAGTATCTTTAATTTCTTACCGCTGTCGTGTTATTTTCAGGAACACGTTAAAAAGTGGTCCGTAGTGCACTGCTCTTGCTCGTGCATGTCTTTTATATTTTTATACCTTTAATGTGGCCAACCGTCTGTGGCTTTAACTTGTGCTGGTTTCCTAACAAAGACAGGTGTCTTTAAAAGGAACTAAATTATCCAGGTCTCGACAGGAAGGGGAGTGCAATTGTAGGGCAGTTCTTTCACTTCAGGGTTTCTGAGCAAGGGAATAATGAGAGAAAAATGGCGGCTTCACTTTGTTCATTACAGCACATTGACGTTCCCCTGATGTCAAAAAATTTAAAATATCATCCTGTGAGGCCTTCATTGAAATGAGAAGATCGCATAAAGCTTGAAAGCAGTGATAGATTTTGCATAAGCTTCCTTTCTGGACAAGCCCAGTTATTTATGTCTGAGTTATTACATCTAGATCAAAAAGTGCTCTCTCGCAGGCTCATTTTTCTTAGTACTGAGAAGTAGTAATTGAAGGGGACCCTTCTACAGTTAAGGGCTCACCTCCCAGACAAGCTAAATTGAGCCAGAACTTATGACAAATAAGCTACCTCAGGAAAATAATCGAAAAGATTTATTTTGTAAAACAAGTTCAAAGAGCATTTTATTTCAGAGCGTGTTGAAAAGACCATTATATTGTGCTTACAATTTCCACGCTCAATTGTATACATAACAGTATATTTACACAACAAAAACAATATTTGTAATATTATTTTTCACTGGATATGCCAAGGCATGGATAAAAGAACGACTTCTACAAAACGAAAGCATTTTGTTACATTTATTATTTATGTTTTTAAATAAAATAAAATAAAATAAAATTGTTTCATAGCTTCCACTGGATCACATTTGTATCAGATTTTCCCATTAAGAGAAACATTTGAATTCTCTGCATAGATACGGTGATCTATAGGAAGTTCATTTCTGCCAAGTGAATAAAATCTATAAATTAAAGTCCCTAACTCATAAAGAATATAGTTAAAAACATGTTTTTTAAATATCCCATAATTAGGTGTTTGAGTGCCTCAGTCCAGGTGCATCATGCAGACACAACTGATGATGGACAGTTCTGGAGAGCCAGTACCTGTTTTTTCATTCACACTTAAATCCTACAGTCTAAATGCACATAATTGTTCCAACTACATCAAACAACAGTATTTTTTGTATTCTTATTCAATGTATGTGCTAGAGGGCAGCAGTGTGGAGTAGTGGTTAGGGCTCTGGACTCTTGACCGGAGGGTCATGGGTTCAGTCCCAGGTGGGAGGACACTGCTGCTGTACCCTTGAGCAAGGTACGTTACCTAGATTGCTCCAGTAAACACCCAACTGTATAAATGGGTAATTGCATGTAAAAATAATGTGTAAAAAATAATGTAAAAATAATGTGAGATCTTGTAACAATTGTAAGTTGCCCTGGATAAGGGCGTCTGCTAAGAAATAAATAATAATAATAATAATAATAATAATAATAATAATAATAATAATGTATAAATATCCTTGTAAATATTTCTGTTTAAATGTAAGTTTCCTTTAATGCCTGTTTTTTTGGGGGGTTTTTTAACAGTAAAAAAGAATATGGCGTGGGGTCACATGACCAGTTTGGAACACAAAGAAAATGTTTGAAACATGTGAAGTATTATGTTTTGGTTCTGATGTAATTATTATAATTTGAATATTTTTTATTTACTTCTATGTGAAAAGAAAGAGTATGGCCTCCACACTTGTAAAAACATTATTTTTAGCACGTTATTGATAATTTAATTGTTGTTTTTGTTTGTTTGTTTGTTTTCATGTGATTTAAAAAGTGTATTTAAAAATCTGTGTGTAAGAGGTGAAGCCGTGGGACCAGTTCCTATTTTTCCAAAATAACTTTGACTGACTGGGTCACCGATAGCATGTGTCGGTTTGGGCCTGCAACATAATGTGTCCGGGATCTTGTCCGGAGTAAAAAAATTGACTTTTGTTCAATTCATTGAAGCTGTAGCAACTGTGAAGCAGTTAAAATTACTATATATAATAACACCCTCATAATTTAAAAGTTAAACATTGGGTGTATGCATGCCAATTCGAGGGGGGGGCAAGGGGGAAAGTCCCCTCCACTCTTTTCAATGGGGGAACAGTACATGTGTTTGTCCCCCTCACTTTCACGACCCCTTAACAATCTTTTTAAACGGTTTTATGATTCAGAATACTTTTAAACATATAAGTAACTTGTTTTGTTGGGACTGGAACGCACCAGATAAACCACCCCTCCTTATTATACATAATTAACTAGTCTGAACCTACGAACATGACACATATCATTGCTTGCACGCATGCTTAAGTTGATGTGTACAATAATGGTTTTGATTTTAGAAATGAATATTCAAAAAAAAATTGAAAGCCACCAGCAAAAAAAAAAAGAGTGGAAGAACTAGATGGTAGCAGTGAAAACTTAATGTTAATGAGGTAGGATTTTTTTTTCCAATAAATTATAACGGTCTAATAGTAATGAAACAACAAGCTACAACAAATAGGAAACCTATAGCTAGATTTATTTATTTTCTTACAGTGTCAGCCTACTACTTCTGAGGAATCCGCTGCTGCAGGTGCAAATCATGAAGAAGTTGGTAGCAAAGGGAATTTAAGCATGGTTTTGCCGCTACAGCTTATGAAGCCGCAACCGAACTGGAACATTGCCGACCACAGTACCTTGAGTTTATTGATTGTGCAAAATCTGAATTGTCAAAGAGATTTGACAGCAACGACATTAAGCACCACCAAGCATTCGAAAATGTACTACTACATGCCGAGAGCAATGGCATCTTTAGTAAATATTCTGAACTCAATCAGGATTCACTAATGATCCAACGAATGTTAAACATCAAAATCAGTACAGATCTGTTGCTGAAGCCGCAAAAATAATGGGAGAACTGACAACCGAAGTCAGACTTTTCCCACTGTTGAACAACTTTTACGTTTGCTGCTCGTTTCACCAGCATCTTCGGCATTTTGCAGAACGCATGTCTCAGCAGGTAAAATCTTGAGCAACAAAGCTGCCGGTAAACCTACAGGTCTCAACAGGTGGTATTCGAGCACCCCACCCTGGCCTCCAGATGTTGTCTGAGCTGCCAAGGCGCCAGAGATGGCATCAGAGCGTTAGTTTCTGAGCCTGGGGTCAGTGTAGATGTAGTTTTCTGAGCTGCCATGGCACAGAGATGGTATGTCTGAGCTGATGTCAATGTAGATGTAGTTTTTCTGACCCCTGAAACATTAGTTACAGACATCAATATACTGTAATATACTGGGCAGGTTACATCCCACTGTAGAGCAGCATGCTCTCTCCAGGACTCGAATGTTGGTTGTGAGTGAGTCCAGCATGCAGATACATGTGGTGTGGCTGTCTTGCTAGACAAAAGACTAAAAGAGGGCAATCAGACTTTACAAATAGGGGTGGCAGCATTGTGTGGTGGGCAACAATGGCAATGAGAGGGGAGACATGTCTGGCAAACAATATGATGATTGATTTAAATAAAAGGCAGCCAAGAGTGGGTGCGTACCATTGAAGACATCAATCACTTCAGGACAAGCAATCACCACCTCTTCAAGACAATGGCTGTGAGACCACCTTTGCACCTCTCCTAGGAACTACATTATGCCGGTTCATACAACCCCCCAAAATACAGCCTGGCTACATGACTGCAAGGAATAGTCTTTCTAATAATTCAAACAGTATAACTTGACAAAATATCCTTACAGTAGCAAAGCCAGGACGATTTAACCAAATTAAGGCTAAAAACTGGGACAATCCCAGTTTTCCCAGGACGTGTGGTAACCCTAGTCCTGATCGAATGCACCCAGTGTGGTGCCTGAAGGATCGACTTGAATAAGAACGCTGCTGAGTGGGTTCATTTCCTGTCCAGTGCTGTATTGCACAACAAAACAACAGAAAGCAACAACACCTGTCTGTTGCATTGGTATCAGCATCGCAGCCCACTGTAAAACTGCAGCATAGCACTGTAACATGGACACATTAAAATTAAAACAAACCAAGACTGTATCATCATGTAGGTTTCAATTTCTTAAATCACATCACTTACCATACATCATATATCCCCCTTTTTCAAGATAATTTTTTTTTTTTAATGCATAAAGGTATTCTTTTGATTGTACTTTGTAATAAGTATAAAAACTCTATCTTGTTTAGCAGAGTTATTTAGCATGTAAATATGTGATATTTCTTTATTTAAATTATTCAAATTTTTTTCATATTTACGCAGCAGGTTTTTTCATCAAATATTCAAGTCAAAGAATCTCTGTTTTATTTGTATTTTTTTATTTACATACCTATTGATTAGCGATAAGGTAGCAGTACGAAAGTGAAAGCAAATCCTGTTATGTAACAGATTGCTATTAGAGGAAATCTATTGCTCCGTTTGCTCATTGGACAGTGTGGCAGGGCAGGAGCACATGAAGAGGGTTTTTGTGTGTAAATGTATATTGTACATAGTGTGTGTTTATCATAATTAATTAATGAAGCACCTGACGCTCCTGGGAGAGCCTGCCCGTGGTGTGTGATTACCAGCTGTGGAATCTAATCAGCAGGTAGGTGTGTTCCAGCGGGACATCAGGTAATAAAAGGTCCTGTTTATTCACCTCAGGGCTGCTGCAAAGCGAAGGACAACAGGCTGAACATCATCCATGCTACCCGGACAAAGAGGCCTAAAGACGCTGTAACCCTCTGATCACCATGAGAGTGACCCGGGATCAGAACGTAAAGAAACCACAACCGCCGACGGCCAGGCGAGTAGCCAGTCAGGGTTTGTTTAGTAATGAAAAAAGAAGATTAGTTCAGGGATTGTAGATCCCACCAAGGTATAGTGAGTGAGGTGAATAAGCGGGACCTCCATGCATTAGGAGTAGCGCACAACGTTTTCATGTCACCTTTTATTTTTTAGTTTTTGTACAGCGTTCTATTTTTGTTTTCGTACATTCCCATGTGTGTACTCCCATTGCTGGTAGTGTCACGTGAGCTGTAGTCTGTGTGTCTATGTAAATAAAACCTGTTTGCCTGCGGGGCATATCAATAGCAACCTCCGTTTCAATCTCCTGCGAATGCACGCACCCACATGGCAGGTGGCTAGCCTGTCAAAGACAGTCATTTCTTTTTTGCTCTTTAAAGAAGTGCTCTTAATTGGTGGGTATTTCCCTCTTCCTCTTTGAAGGATAATTATTGGATGATTAGCCTCAATTAACATAACAACAACCACAATGAGCCAATAACCAAGAAACGGTTCCTGCATGCACATGCCCTTAACTAGCCTGGTACAGAATGAACTATTTATTTAACATGTTTATTGCCAATTAAAACAGCAAGTACAAGGAGAATGGCTGTATTCTGCACAGCTGGTTGCTCTGGCACATCAAAGTCGGACATGCGTTGAACAATTAGAAAACACACTAAAACGGAAAGCTGCCACATGGACAGGAAACCTCCTAAAACAATCAATGGAGTGCACCAAGTATTAACAATGGGCCAAGCAGAAAGGATTCAGAGTAGCTCTGTTATGCTCTGAACATACAGTATAAGAGCTTTATTTTTTATATTTATTTTTAATTATTTTTTTATAAAAAGGCATATACTAAATTGCTAAAAGTTTTAAAAAAGGCTGTTTCTTTTAAAGTCATTTTGTAGTTCACAGCGCACTGTAAAGATGAAGAGCTGCACTCTTTAAAATGCTAACGAGATTCTGATTTCATGTTTGAAATTCCAAAACCTGAAGATTTCTGGCTCATTTTCAGAAACGGTTGTAGTAATAGCTATAATACTATAACTAAACATGTATGTCTGGTTTCACAGACCCTGGTTAGCACTGTTCTTGGACTACGTACCCAAGGTAATATTTGATAGACCACAATTAGTGCTAATCATAAATATGGCCACAGTACATCATTTCTGGTTGATCTCTTTTTTGTTAAGCTCTGAAAACATCTAAGTTAGGAGCAAACACTCATAATCTCAGCCTAGACTTCACCAAACAGCACATTACAGGAAACAATGTTGCAATGTGTTCATTATTACAATGTTGTACAGTGTAGTAAACTGTACTGAATGAACAGGTTGATAACTAAGACCAGTGCAATTATTGTACCTAGAGCAATATGTGTGTATATATATACTGTATATATACTGTATATATATATATATATATATATATATATATATATATATATATATATATATATATAGTTCTGGAGGAAACAGGCATATTTGTTTTACTGGCACTTCAGTGTTTCAATGCCTATTTTGCCTGTAATTGTCACCATATTTGCTCAGTCCTTGTAAAGTGGTATTTACAGTGTTAGACTGTATGTAGATATATTTATCACAATGTATTACAATTTAATATCGAAGATTTTCTCATTTTACCTATGAAAGGTTTTTTTTAAAAAAAAAGTTTCATTAAAATATATTGCTTAACCCAACCCAGTGTACTGTACCAGCTAAAGATATAACATTAAGTAGTCAGAATTTCATTTTTTGCCAGTATGAACACCAGTTTCACACGATTATAAACTATTGATTATATTCCTAAAACATAGTTATCTCAAAATGTCCAAGGATTTGATCCCTTCCAAAGTATTGCATTCATACAGTAGGGATTTGCAAATGAGCCAACTTGCATTTGTATGTATGCACTCTCTTTCCAGAGGTAGTTTCTTTATAATCAGTTTACCTTAAACACAGCACAGTACTCTGAACTATAGAGAGTGAGGTATAAATGTAAAAACTTGCAAAGAATAAGTCCACTAGGGGGAACCAAATTAGGAAAAAAGAATGCCCTGCCAACAAGCCATATTTCCCATGTATTTAATATATACTTTGAAATGTCCTATTTTCACCAGTATTTACCACGTGTTCAGGAAGGTAATATTATGCCTGTGTAGCTTATGTATTAATGTGAAAGATTCACTATGCATGTACTTCAGTGTAAAAGCAATTCTTTGTTTCCTAAAAGAAAAAAAGAATATGTTAAAGAGTAAGTAGATTTAGTTTTAATTTCTGTATCCTTAGCTTGTCTAAAATCATCCTGAGTGGTTCTTATTGTATTACTCAAATACTGTTTAGGTTCATGTGCTTTACTTCAGCGATAGTTGCCTGATGTAGATGTGTTTAACAGTGTTGTGTGATACACTGTCGTTACGGATTCTGTCCTGTCAGTACACAGTTCTGTGCTAGATGGTGTTGGCACTTAAAAATATAAAGACACTTAGGGTGATCTAGCCTACATTACATACCTTTATGTCTTTGTTAAGCAACTAGAACTGAACAGCTGCTGAATATAGGACTTCAGTAAATAAAACAATCGACTGTAACAATATTTAATGCAGAAGAACCACTCAGAAAACAATTTTAAAAAGGTAAGAATACTGCAAAAAACCTCAGGACATTTGAAGCTACTATTTCCTTTACTATTACAAAACCTAATTTAAATTATTTAAGAGCAGTAACAGAAAGCTAGTTGCTTCTCACGAGTTCAGCAGCTCTGCCAGTTTTAACAAACTTTGTGCTATATTAAGTTGTTAGTGAACCACAGTGAAGCCCACCAGTAGTAACTGCCTTGCACTACAGTGATGAAAGCCTTCCACCTACACTACATACAGCTGCACTGTGGAAGGCCATTCTATTAAGAAAAGAGAGGCAATTTTAGCGGACGTGGAATTGGTTGCGTTCGCAGAAAAGTAGGACTCTTTACAGAAAGCAATCTGCAATTTGTAGGCAGGAGTATACTCTTAATGTGTAAACTGATGATTATTTACTTGTGGCTTTGTGAAAGGAGACAGGCACATGCCACCTTTTATCAGCAGGGGGTTAGTGCAGGGGGCTGGCACCTGTCGCAAAGCCTTTACACTGTAATGCATTACTGGGCTTCGAGGCGGATCTGTCCATTTAAAAAGCCCTGGACCCTTGGATAATTTAAAATGTTGCTCATGAAGAAGGGGAAGGACACAGCTTCATGGTTGGTTTCTGCTACATGTCTACCTTTGTGGCACAGCAGGCTTCCCAACCAGTTCTATTAATGTAGCACTCTTTATTTATTATGATTGGCATTCAGGGGAAAGGACTGGGCTGAGAGATCACCAATGACCAAAGTAGGATTTAACCCCAGGCTGGTGCATGTACAGCTCTTTCATGAATTGAATAGTAGACAATAATTTTAGAAATACTAAAAGAACTTTGTAAAAATCAATGACAAATATTTTGACTGTAAGTTTTTCTCAGTGTCTTCAGTTAACAAAGTGGGTTTTGTGATGCCATAGGTATTTCATCTGTAGCTATAAAAACACTCAAAGATGGTAAATTTAGAAAATGCAAAAATAAACTTTGTAAAAGTCCAACAACAAACGTTTCGACTATATGCCTTTGCAATGTTACTTTTAGCCTCTTTCTGGGAATAAAATTCTACAAATATAATTTCTCAGTTGTCCTTTTATTTCTTTATATATATATATATATATATATATATATATATATATATATATATATATATATATATATATATATATATATATATTTTGTAAAATGGTGCCATTATATACTTTAAAAGTCCATAGTTGAAAAAGAATTGACAGTATATTGATGTTTCTTTTGTGATGTAATGCTGGAAGGAAGTAACAAACTCTGTACTGCATAGCATGGAAAGATGTGAAGCCTTTAAGTGAGTAATGTCTCTACCATATCTTTTTTGATCATGATGCATGTCGTGTTTGATAGACTGACCGGTAATTTCCAAGGTCAGAGTTAAAGAAATATTAACAGATGGATTTTTTGTGTTTTTTGTCTTGAATTACTGTAGGATAAATATTATTATTATTATTATTATTATTATTATTATTATTATTATTATTATTATTATTATTAATAATAATAATAATAATAATAATAATAATAATAATAATAATAATAATAATTAATTATTATATCCAATACTGCATTGACAATGTAATTTCCTTTTTTTATCCAGCATATTCAGACAGATGTATGTATCTTAAAAATACCATATTTAAATGTTCAAATATAGTTGTACTTAGTAAATAAACATTTAAATGTAGGCACATTCTGATTGACATTTAAGTCTTCATCAATATTATTGACCAGCTGTTGAGTGTCATTGTTAACATATTACAGAAAAGGAGCAATCCACATTGTGTTAAAAACACAAGCGCTTGCACTGCAAGGAGTGCAGGGTGAGTCTTGTCATCCCTGGGTTGAGTAACTCTAGTCAAGTTGCCGATTCATTAGCCTTTGTGCTCTATCAGATCAGGCAGGAAAATCATCTGGGATAAAACCAGATAAGTGCCATTAAAAAAAGCATTTCTAAACCAGACAATGATTTAACTTAATTTGACAAGTCCGAAAGTGAATGTTTGTCACCTGAAGTGGGTGTGGCTAAAACTGGAAGTGTCTTAAAATAAGTACCAGAAAATGATCATATCCGTTACAAATTCTATTTACCCTAAACTCGGCACACTCCTAATAATACAAAACCTACAGTAATACAGTTTACTTGATCGCCTGGTATTTTCTCTTTTACTCATTTTATGTTTTCATGCTTCTGTATTGCTTTATAATATCAAACACTAGTAGCTGAAGTTCTCTGTTTTTTATTGCTTGCGATATGTTATTGTCAATTTGGTAACACTTTATAATTGTCTGTAATTCAAATGCACACACATGAATCTGCACACACACACACATATATATCAGGGCCGTAGCCAGCTGTGAATAATGACAGAGGCACTTGTCCATGCACACCCCAAAGTTGTTATAACGTTAGTAAAAAGATAGGAGGAGATTATTATATGTTGTTTATTTAAATACAAAAGTTAACAGTTTTATCTGAATAAGATACTATTATAGTGTTTTGAATACCTGAGGTTCTAAATGTGCAGGACCTGTGTACTGTGACAGTACTGTGACACATGAACTATACACAGAAATAAAAGTCCTCTCATTCAGGAAATGCAGTGCTCTGATTGGCTTTTTCACACAACAGCATGTGCATCTGATTTTAAATGTCATTTGCCAATCTTCCTGTGGCCACTGTACTCAGGGTCAAATGGATGAAATTCAGAGGTCTCAGGATTCTCCTGGTCTGGCCCCTCAGCTCAAACCACATGGCCACATTTCTGCAAAATGTCTGTGCTAGAGAGATCAATCTCGTCTCTGTGACAGTGCAGCAGGGCAAGACCACAAAGCCGACCTTCATTCTTCACGTTATTCCCGGGAGTAGAAAGAAGTCTTAGTTAACCCTTTGACATCTAGGTAGAATGACCATATTTGGGCTTGAATATGACCACTTTGTGTTTAGTGCTTGTAGTTTGGGAACCTTACATCAGAAATTAAAACCCAATATATATAGAAAGGCCTTTAGTAGCTGTTTCTAATGATATAATGTATTTTATTGTGAATGCATTATATGTGTTTTATATAAACTGCACAGCCCAAAAAATAATTGAAAAATGTATAATAATAAATACTATTTAAAAACTGCCAGATATTAAAAAAACAAATATCAGCATATCAATATCAATCTATAAATCAAGGCTGGTGGATTGATTTGAGAAGTGAGCATAAGCCCAAACAGACTTTCTTTTTTTAATATATATATATATATATATATATATATATATATATATATATATATATATATATATATATAGATTAGAAGTGTATCAAAAACACACAAAAAGTTGCATTTTTTGAGAACTTTTATTTCATATAAATAAATAACAATAAAACTGAACAACAATAAAAACTTACATTAGGTAATTTATTACCTGTCAAAAATGAACTATGGGACAAATTAACAGTAGAACTAAACATGTATAGCAACTATTTTATATAGCATCTTACCATACCTGCAAAAAAAATAAATAAATAAATAAAAAACAAGATTAAAAACATGAATTATAACACTGTGGTGGATACCTACTGTCTCAGGTGTTTCATCGACAAGCCAAGCTAATTTATCTTGGCTGTCCATTCCTTTTCAACCCAATCCATCTGCTGCTGTCTTTTTTGACTATGTATTACAATGCACTTACTTGACAGTGGAAGTGCTGGACTGGGGCTCATCTGGAATGGCTTCTTCCTCTTCATCTCTTTCCTCTTCCATCATCAGCTCCTCATCCAGCTGGTCCTTCTCCAGTGGATCAAGGGTGTTGATATCCTCGAGATCAAGGGGCTTTCTGGTGGTATATGTGTATTTCCTATGCAGTTGCTTTCTGGAGTTTTGTTTGTTAATGAGTTTGTATTCGAAAGTTGTTTACAAGATTGTTTATGTTTTGTGCAATTGAATGGGTTGTTTTGTAGATGTTTATTACTGTATAGGTTATATCTACATGTACAAGACGCTAATGAGAACAAAACCAACACATGAATACATATTGTTCTACAATCAGAATCAAGTGGCGATATTGTAAAGCTAGCATAACCTACAATATGACCTTTGTTCATATGTTGTTGATGTTATTAGTAGCCGCAGTAGTGTGGCTAAAACATTTATCCAACAAGGCACCTTACATACAAGACTTGAGAATGAATATGTAGTACACCAGACTGTATTTGTTTATTTAGCAGACGCCTTTATCCAAGGCGGCTTACAGAGACTAGGGTGTGTGAACTATGCATCAGCTGCAGAGTCACTTACAACTACGTCTCACCTGAAAGACGGAGCACAAGGGGGTTAAGTGACTTGCTCAGGGTCACACAATGAGTCAGTGGCTGAGGTGGGATTTGAACCTGGGACCTCCTGGTTAAAAGCCCTTTTCTTTAACCACACACCACACAGCCTCCTTTAACAATACAAGCAACCAGGTTAGGGGTATCTTTCCCCACTTTTCCATTTCCAATTCGGTCTTATAAGCAAATCCAATTCTAATACAGCCTATCCCACACAGTTATAATTCCAATACAGCACAGGGTTAGTTTACTTATAAGTATGAGTTTGAATAAAAAACATAAAACTGGAATTGACCCCAACCCTGCAAGCAACTGTGTTTTAACTGTAAATGGCTGCATTTCCAGAAAATCACTGAAATTATTTAATTATACAAACATATAGCATATAGGGTGTTATATGCTAAGTGCTGTTATTGTACCTTATTCAGCTGATGCTAATGTAGAATACACCTCTTCTTTCCCAAGTGCAAAAGAAAACTTGGGTCCGGTTCAGCAGAGAGGATGAAGACATCCTCATGGCAGAGGTAGTGGAGAGATGGGACGAGCTCTTTGGTGCGCGGAGCCTTTCTCTCACTCGAAGTGCCAAGGCCCATATATGGCAAGACATAGCAACAGGGGTCTCGGCATCCTCGAGTGGTGTAGAGATGGCGAGGATGTCTGTAAAAATGGACTTGCATCAAACAGAGCTTAAGAACCAAAGTGGCTGCCCAGCGGACGTCCCCCGCACAGGCTGGCGGGGGAGTTAACACCACACCGGAACTCACCCCCCTGGAACAACGTTTGCTGTCCCTGATGGGCCATGGATGTGTGGAGGTGTCGATGCTCCTGATGTTGGCTTTAGTAAGTGTATGGTGGAGGTGATTAGCAAATGTACTCATCACAACATGAGGATTTGATTTCAATCTACACACACACACATGCATATATACAACCTCTGTTCTGGGGAGTAACTATTCACGAGTATGCTGAGTGAAACGTGCATGCATTCCATACACATCAAAGCTGTGAATTACAACATTAATAAATAGTAGCCTGCCCTTTTACCTGTCTTTTAAAGGAGAAATAAAACTATTATGTTTTAAAAAAAGAATATTTTCAATACAAATGTAGTTGCACTCACAGAACATTAACATTAAACTGTCTGGTCTGTCACATAGGGCCAGAGCCACCTCTGGAGAAAGTTCCGGCACCCTGCCACAGACCGAGGAGCGTGACACTGTGGACTCAGACACCATCAGCAACGAGGGCAGCCACGAACACCAACAAGAGCCCACAGTGCCGTCCACGACCGCCTCCACTTTCAGATGCAGGGGTCCACCTCCAGAAGACAACCTGGCCCCCATCCTGGCAAACATCCTGGACAGACAGGAGCATCCCTCCAAATAAAAAATAATAATTTTAATAATTTAAATAATAACAGAAAATAATATTACAGTTTAATAAACGTTCTTTTGGTTTACATTTGTAGTGTTTATTTTTTTTTATTATTTTTAGTGCATTATCATATTTAAACACACCTAATTATTTATGATAGCCTATTTCAAAGTGCAATGTAAGGCTTAGGACATGTTGGAATGTGGGAATATACAGTATCATGTAATAATTATTCTGGCACAGTTTGTGCATAACATATATTTGAATACCTACCTACATAAAATGTTGCTGGATGATTTGCTGGCGTTTTCTTTGGCCCTGGGAATAGGCTCCCACATCCTCCTCACCCTCAGACACTACACCTCCTGCTCCCTCATCACCGGGATCATGCCGTTCGTCAGCAACTGGCTGTTCTGGTTGCTGGGGAATGTTGGCCTCTTGTGGCAGCATTACATCACGGGATAATGCAATGTTGTGAAATACATACATGCTGATAATCACAATTGAATTGGTATAGGTGTGTAACCATTACATTAACCCTCCTATTATGTTTCAGGTCTATTTGACCGGACACTAGTTTCCAATTAGCTTAAATGCTATTTTTCTTTTCATTTTCTGTATAATATTTTATGACTTTTCCTAAGTTGGGGTCATGAACTTATACACAGAAAACAGAACCATTGAGATGTTTATTTTTTTTAGAACAGGTCATGTATACAAATAAGATGTTTCGGGTCACCGTGACCCATGGCATTTATCTGTGTAGATTTGTGTACAGGAATAAAACAAACTTCTTTAATTTGTTATTTTATTATTATTATTATTATTATTATTATTATTATTATATTTGTATTATTATTTCTGGAAATGGCTGCACCTGTCTGGAGATATTTATAAGCAAACAATATATATCTACAAGGCAGAGCCTAATTTTCTAAAGCTGTTGCAATACTTTTTTAAAGTATTGCAACAGCATCTCACTGGTAAAGACATTCCAAAATGAGGAGCTCCCAGGTTGGCAGTCAAAGAAGTTTTATCACAGCTCCTGGACTAAAAGAGCATACAAGAGTAAAAACCTTTGCAAATAAAGACATTTAATCAATTTATGGCTGTTCAAATTAGTTTGAAATTGCTTCGGGTCAATATGACCCAAAACATAACAAATGTACCTAAATTCTGAACATAATAGGAGAGTTAAATAAAATTAAATCATTTTAACTACAATAAAATAAATGTGTTAATGACATACATCTTTCAATCTGCAGCAGAGACAGAGTGAGCTGAGCCACAGCTTGAATGCCTGTTTGTGATTAAAAGGTTCACACATTCTTTATTAGTATTCCAGTTTGTTCACATTTGCTTTATTCGAGTTTGGTGAGGTTCATTGTAATGGAGCACTGTGCCTTTAAGAAATGAAGGCACAGTTATTTTATATCAATTCTATAGTGTAGCAGGGTTCCCCAGTATAATAGGGGCACTTGATTGCACTCATATAGCATTCAAGTCCCCTGGGGAACATGCATATGCGTATCTTAGTGCTATACATATAATGAAGTAATATACTGGTACCAGTGCAACAGGTCGCCAACATTTCTGGAGCAAAATAGGTTTTATGAATGTGATTCGACAAATATTTTGGTCACAAATATTTATGGCTTTACAGTATTTTGTTTAATTATAGCTGATACAGCATAAGTAAATAACTAAATAACATAAATAAATAACAGAAAATGTTTTGAAAGTTCATAGCACAATAGAGGTGGAGGTGGAGGGCGTTCCTTTGAAAGGGGTCAGGCCTGACAGAGATGTGAACCAATCACATGACAGACTGAGGCTATTGCCCTGGTGGTGTAAGGATGTGAGGGCAATAGTTCAATCTATTTTTGCTCCTATATATAGTGTTGTGAAAAAGTATTTGCCCCCTGTCTGATTTTCTGCATTTTTGCATATTTTTGACACTGCATGTTATCGGATCTTCAACCAAAACCTAATATTAGATAAAAGTGAACAAATAACACAAAAATTTGATACATATGTCATATATTAATTAAATAAATTTATGCAACACCCAATACCCCCGTGTGAAAAAGTAATTGCCCCCTTAGACTCAATAACTGGTTATGCCACCTTTAACAGCAATAACTGCAACCAAACGCTACCTGTAGTTATTGATTAGTCACTCACAACGGCGTGGAGGAATTTTGACCCACTCCTCCATGCAGAACTGCTTCAACTCAGTGACATTTGTGGGTTTTCGAGCATGAACTGCTCGTTTCAGGTCCTGCCACAACATCTCAATGGGGTTTAGGTCTGGACTTTGACTAGGCCATTTGAAAACATTAAATTTCTTGTTCTTGTTCCATTCTGGTGTGAATTGCTTGTGTGTTTCAGATCATTGGCTTGCTGCATGACCTAGCTGCGCTTCAGCTTCAGCTCACGGACGGATGGCCTGACATTCTCCTGTAGAATTCTCTGATACAGAGCAGAATTCATGGTTCCTTCAATAATGGCAAGGCGGCCAGGTCCTGATGCAGCAAAGCATCCCCAAACCATGACACTACTACCACCATGCTTGACCGTTGGTATGAGGTTCTTACTGTGGAATGCAGTGTTTGGTTTTCGCCGGACATAACGGGGCCCATGTTGGCCAAAAAGTTCCACTTTTGACTCATCTGTCCATAGAACACTGTTCCAGGACTCTTGAGGATCATACAGGTGCTTTTTGGCAAACTTGAGACGAGCATTCATGTTCTTCTTAGTGAGCAATGGTTTCCGCCTTGCTACTCTGCCATGAATCCCATTTTTGCCCATTGTCTTTCTGATGGTGGAGTCATGAACACTGACCTTAGCCGAGGCGAGAGAGGCCTGCAGATCCCTGGATGTTGTTCTAGGGTTCTTTGTGACTTCCTGGACGATTTTACGGCTTGCACTTGGAGAGATTTTGGCAGGACGGCCACTCCTGGGAAGATTCACTACTGTCCCAAACTTTCTCCATTTGGACAATATGGCTCTGACTGTGGTTCAGTGGAGCCCCAGAGCCTTAGAAATGGCTTTGTAACCCTTTCCAGACTGATAGGCATCAAAAACTTTTTTCCGGAGGTCTTCAGGAATTTATTTTGTTCGTGGCATGATGTGCCTCTAGAACCTGTGTGCTGACAACTTCACTCTGATGGTAAGGGCCAAAGTTAGTCAGATTTATATTGGGCAGGGCTGGCCCAAATCAGGCCTGGTTGTTAACTAAATAAACAGACCTGGTTGGTCTGCTAAATAAACAAATAATAACAAAAGTACTCAAACAGCTGACCCTAATTATCCCTTTAATTGGGTTGAGTTAACTGGGGGGGTGGGGGCAATAACTTTTTCACACCTGAAGATTGCATGTTTGATTACCTTGCACACCAAACAAATGAAAGAAGCACCAAACTTTGGTGTCATTTTTTCTCTCAGACTCCCTCTATATACTACTACAATCCACAACAAAATCTGACCAAATACAATGTGAAAAATGTGCAAAAATGAAGTAAATCAGACAGGGGGCAAATACTTTTTTATGGCACTGTATATATATACTGTATATATATATTTGGGGTGGGCACCAATTTTGATATTTTGATATGATATCAATATCGTTAGATATCGATAATAATTTCCGTATCGCAATATCGAGGGATAAAAAAAAGCACATAAGCTCGCAGAGCTAAAAATACAAATGCAGTATATTCAAGTTCGATATGAGCATGCGTCAGTGTGGTTCATTGCATTTTTTCCATGCGATTACTTACACTGTTATTAATGTATTTTTTTTAATGTGAACTTTCGGTATTATAAATAAGATGTACTTTTAAAACATCAAAACACTACTCAAAATAATGCAACATTCAGCATGACACCGTACTTAATACTTTTAGATGTGTCGTGCATTTATATGCAGAGAAGATTAAATTACTTCATAGGCTAGCCTGCACAGTGAAGTACAGTATATAAATATTTCGGTTTTGAGGTAGCTGATGATTGCATGGAATAGTAAAATAATATAACAAGACCTTGTTTTTCTCCATGGATCTTGTGAAGCAAAGCTAAGTTAAAGTAAGTTATTGCTTTTCTTACGGAAATATCTGTTAACGTCTATATATTTCATATTGCGATTGTGTTATTATATATTTTTTTGTGTTTTTGGAAGACTTCGATATTGTCGATATCGAAATACATGCACAATATCAGTATACAATTTTCATATCGATGCAGGCGCATCACACAGTGCGAGGCAATCCACACACAGGCGGAGGGCGTGCACAAACCTCTTGCATTAAAGCATAATGCCGATACCGTTTTACGAAGCAATATCAGGCTTATTGCTTCGTGTGCGATTACGTCACCTACCAGCCCTGATGCTGCCTTCCCCCGTGCATGCTACAATATATATATATATCGAATTCAGTAGGAAATATGTTAGTTTGTACATAATTATATTTTAATTACTGACACTTATTTTAAAGCACAGCTGCAGAGGACTGTGACACTACAAGGTCAAATGATTCGCCCTCTGGGTCAAATGGATAGAATTCAGAAGCCTCAGGATTCTTCTGGTCCAGGTCCTCAGCTGAAACCACGTGGCCACACTGTCTCTATTGTTAGGCGTCCATGTTCTTGCCTCCCCTTGCATTAACTATAAATTAGAAATTGCTGTTACTGTTTATTGTCTTTGTGTGCTGCTGTCAGTCACCAAGGGCTCTTTTGATAACACGGTGCAAATTATTATTATTATTATTATTTGTTTATTTAGCAGACGCCTTTATCCAAGGTGACTTACAGAGACTAGGGTGTGTGAACTATGCATCAGCTGCAGAGTCACTTACGTCTCACCCGAAAGACGGAGCACAAGGAGGTTAAGTGACTTGCCCAGGGTCACACAATGAGTCAGTGGCTGAGGTGGGATTTGAACCGGGGACCTCCTGGTTACAAGCCCTTTTCTTTAACCACTGGACCACACAGCCTCCAGTGGGTTCTCTCTTCCCAGTAAAACAATACAGACTGGATTGCTTAGGCTATAAGATATAGCTGTCTGACCTGACATGTTTTAAACACCTTATTTAGCTTCTCTTTCATTGACATGTACTATGAAAAAGAGCTACTCTGCAAATGTCCACAAATCTCTTCAAACGTAATTATACCATTTAAGCCAATGTAGTTTTCCAATGATTTTAATGGGAGGCGAATCGGTCAGATATTGTTATTGTTTCGCTTAAAAGGAAAGTTCTATTTCAATGTCCACCAAAAAAAAAAAAGATTTCCCCTTATAAATGTTTGCCATTGTAAATTTGCCAGGTAATTTTGTAGTGTTTCACCTTGCTGGTGTGTAGTTTTCCATGCTTTACAATACTGCTATGCTTTTACAAACATTTTTAAGAGCTAACATTGTACAATAGCAAAAAACCATCACAAGCCATTTGTAAAACCAGCTAAAATCGGTTCATAGAATGTCCTAATTCCTCATTATTCCTGCTGTTGGCCAGGTGACATCAAAATTAATTTAAGGGAGATAACAAACATGAACAGTTAACCACCAGTCACAATGAATAATAGATAACCCACATACCATGAAACATTGATATTAACAGCCATTTAAGATTAGCTCAAAGGATTTCTTCAAAAAATAAGGATCTATGCTCTCAGCAACCCAGGCGATAGAGTGAGAACACAATGAGTGTTGATTTCTGGTGTTTCAATAAAATAAATCTAAAAATAGCTCTGTATAAAGTACACAAGTGGTGCATATCTGTAACCCTGAAGTGCATTCAGTAGTCTTTTTTCTTTCTTTTTTCAGTTGCCCACCACCATTCTATATTGCAAATACATAAATCATAATGTTTCAACAAAAGCAGAATTAAATTTTCTCCTTTCAGCTGTTATCAGGATTGGGTGGTATGTAGCATGCTGATGCCAAGTAATTTATTACACTTGCTGAATGAATAAGGGCAGTGAGAGTCTATTAGAACCAGCTTTGTTAAGGCTTTGAATGTGTTGCTGAAACCTGTGGCAGTCGAAATCTCTTTACATCACTAATAGATATACAACACTATGATTTAATGCTACAACAAAATTAAATAGTTTATGCGGTTCGACTACAACACTTAAAATGAAATTATCTCTGCAAGATGAAAATCCTATATGGGGGGGTTCTCACGCGTTTACACCATCCCATTCCTATTAGAGATACTGTATAGAAAGCACTGGCTGGTGTTTATTTTGTATATTATTTATTTATTTTATTTTTAAAGCTTCTGCGATGGCACTGACAACAGTCAAACATGGTACAGTCGATGACATCCTACATAAAGCTGTGAATCTTGTCCATCTGAATTTTGTGTGTTTATTATGTATGTATGCATGTGTGTAGACAAATATGTTTCAAGAACTTAATCACTGGTTACTAGTAGTCTCTGAATACACTATGTAACACAATTTTTGTTCCTGGGTAGTAAGTGTTATTTCCTAATTGCTTATGCCTCAAAAGTATAGAAAATGGCTATTATTCCCCACAAACTTTGCTTTTGTGACCAGGACAGTGATATTTTGAAATTTACCTATTTCCAATGAGAAAACGGGCGAATTTGTGTCTTTTCGTTCACAAGTCAGATAAAAACAACATATGAATCCAAATTAACATGTATTTATACTAAAGTAATACAAAAATGACTACAACAGATTTAGAAGTGAGTAGTTTTTCGAGATTTACGATTATACTGTAAATCACTTTCACGAATCAGCACCCAAATGTAGTCTCCCATCATGTTCTCGTTATACTGTCCTTGGTAGCGGCGTTCAAAGTCCAGTATATCCTGGTGGAAGCGCTCGCCTTGCTCCTCCGAGTACGCTCCCATGTTCTCCTTGAATTTATCAAGATGAGCATCAAGGATATGGACTTTGAGGGACATCCTACAGCCCATTGTGCCGTAGTTCTTCACCAGAGTCTCAACCAGCTCCACATAGTTTTCGGCCTTGTGATTGCCCAGGAAACCCCGAACCACTGCGACAAAGCTGTTCCAAGCCGCTTTCTCCTTACTAGTGAGCTTCTTGGGGAATTCATTGCACTCCAGGATCTTCTTTATCTGTGGTCCGACGAAGACACCGGCTTTGACCTTTGCCTCAGACAGCTTAGGGAAGAAGTCTTGAAGGTACTTGAAGGCTGCCGACTCCTTATCTAGAGCTCTGACAAATTGTTTCATAAGGCCCAATTTGATGTGCAGTGGTGGCATCAGCACCTTCCGGGGGTCCACCAGTGTTCCTCCCCACAGAGAACTCGGTCCGCTGTGGACAGTCCCGCCTGTGGTAGTGCACCTTGGTGTCCCTGCTGTCCCAAAGGCAAAGATAGCAGGGAAACTTGGTAAAACCGCCTTGGAGACCCATCAGGAATGCCACCATTTTGAAGTCTCCTATGACCTTGATGCCATCTCAGAAAAATGCAGATATGTATCCACTTAGGCAGCTGGAACTAAACTGAACTGGTGGGCTTAAGGCCCTGTATTTATACTACTATTTATATTACTGGAAAGTTCTAGAAAGTTCTAGAAGTTACTCCAAGTTTACTCAGCACTGAATCTATCTGGAATGTTCTGGAAAATAGGTAAATTTCAAAATATCACTGTCCTGGTCACAAAAGCAAAGTGGGGAATAATAGCCATTTTCTATACTTTTGAGGCATAAGCAATTAGGAAATAACACTTACTACCCAGGAACCAAAAAAAAAAAAAAAAATTGTTACACGGTGATATTAACTATTTATTGATTATGTCTGTTTTTAATAGAATAGCGTTATTACTGGTAATCAGTTGCACACTAATTGCAAAGAACTGCAGCATACAGTTTTTTGTGTAATTTGTATAATTATCTTTTGTATTGTCTTTGTATACAATGCCAATTATTCAAGCATTTTATGTTGACCTGTATAATAGACTGAAGCTACTTATTGCTAAAAACAAACAATTCTATAGGTTTTGTAACACTATTTGGTATAGGTATTAGGTAACACTTTACATTAACATAGTAGTTACTTCGTAAATACACGTGTACTTGCACATAATTACAATGTTATTATGCATAGTTACAAGGTACTTAAATGTGTAAAGCTTTTTGCATACTATAACCCTAACTGTGACTCTAATAGTAACTCTAAACCTAGCCCTAACCCTTTTGTGATACAATTGTGTACTTACATATATCGTACAAAAACATTTACACATTGATTAACTATGCATAATAACATTGTAATTATATGTAAGTGCACATGTATTTACTAAGTAACTACTATGTAAATACACAGTACTTAGGGACACTTCATGTAAAGTGTTACTCTGTATTACTGTGCCAGCCGGAAATGTGCAGAACATATGGTGGTTTAGTTGAGATACAGACGACGTGTCGAAACCAATAAGAACTTATTTCACTTGTGGCCGAGCCCCATTCAAACCCATGAAAGTAGGGCTGGTGATTTTCTTTTCATATGTTTCTTGAATATATGTCTGAAAAAAAGTCATGTAGTTTACAAGTTGGCTTAAACAATCAAGATTCATTAATTTGTCACTGACATATCAATAGATTTGAGTGAAATCGACAGCTCAACATTGACGTGACCTGAATGCAGATCCTGTGTGAACAGGTCACAGGTCACAGGTCTGCAGTCAGTGAGTTCCGCGGTGTGCAGGTGCAATATAGAGTAGCCTCTGTGACTGTGTGACACCCTCCAATGTGACACAACAATTGTTAGTGATTTGCCATTTAAAGACTTTCCAAAACCATTTAGAAACCTTTTCCTGATGATGAATGGCTAATGCAGCTGAAGCATACATTTAATAATAGTGACCATATCCTTGTCATCAGCTATCTGTTTTGCTGCACATAATATTTCTTAGTATAATGCCTTGTAATGTTGTTTTATTTGGGGTATAATTAGGGCTCTTGTTTTTTTAAACTGTAATTTAGTCCTACAGCCCCAAGATGTCGATAAAGCCTCCACAGTAAGCCATGTAATGAGCAATCATATAAGAATCATCTCATTACGTTACTTTAACCATTTGAATTGATCATCCCATTACTACAAAGTATGTATTAGCAGATTAATAAACAGAACGCTGTAGATGGCTACTGACATTTATTTAACCTTTACATCCTTGTGAATACATGTAACAGGATTTTAAAATGATTTTTTTTTCTATATTATTTCAGAGAACTCATAAGTGTAAATACATTATTTACAGGTTTTAATTTACAAGTACACTTTTGCACAAATAATTTCTTTAAAAAAATATATATATATATACTGTATATATATATATATATATATATATATATATATATATATATATATATATATATATATATATATATGTACACAGTGCCTTGCATAAGTATTCAGGCCCCTTGGACTTTTCCACATTTTGTAGTGTTACAACCTGGAATTAAAATAAGTACACTTTTACACAAATAATTTATTTAAAAAAAATATATATATATATATATATATACACATTTTCTTGATATCTGGATCTCACCGGGCACAAATATATATTTTGTTAACAGGAAAGAATTTTTTTTTTTTTTTTTTTAACAGATTTCCCATTTCTGACACTGATCCCTGAACATTCCAGATATATTTAACCAGTTATTGGAATCTTGGCATTTGATAGATTCTGTAACATATGAAAGCTGTGTTTATTTATTTATTTATTTATTTATTTATTTATTCTTTGTTTAATTTTTACTTATGTTTGCATGAAACACAATCTGAAAAAAATCTGTTCTCATATTTTACTATTAAACTTAAGCATCGTCAGTTGGTTAACCCTGTCTTCTTTGATGGATTGATGTTGCTCTGTTAAAATGTGTCCATATAAAGAAACACTTCTTTCAGCATCCACAGAATTGGTAACAACTATCAAATATTTTAGCCTTTGTTGCTAAATTGGGAAATAGTTATTCTGCATTTCTCCAAAATTTGGTCAAACTACCGTTTTCTTTTGCATATAGTTGATATCCGTCCATTTCTGATTTACAGTCATTATCAAACCCTGGAATATAATCGAACGGGAGGGGTTCTTTATCCAAACTACAAACATGTTGTGGGTTTAAAATCCTTACTGCCTTCAGAAACTTGTGAGCTGGTTAAATAACATGTGGTTTTATTTTGCATTGCTCAGGGTTGTAGTAACCCATCAATTTTTCAAAAATGTGTGGAATGTTTTAACAACACGCTGTTTATTCTGCTATCTGTGCTGTTCAACTCTTATGCCAGTGCTTGGTATGTATTTATTAATTCTGTAACTTTATTATATGTTTGATGAATTATAACATTACGGCTTTCAAAATAAGTTATACCCATCAGTGTGCAGCTCACCGGATTGATATTGTTGCGTGCAAAGAAATGCTTTTTGAGTTTGTTGGTGCATCTATTTGTTCTAAAATAGCAAGTCTCAAGGTAGGGGGGGGGGGGTTAATTAGCCAGAATGCTATGGGTTGATTACTTAATTATTATATTAATTATTCTTTTGATCAATTAAGCTGGAGGAGCTACACAGACAACTGGAGGTTTAGGACTGAATTGCAGGTTAAAAAAACAAGTCATGAAAAATGCAGGGCACTAGGTATAATACATGTCTGTAATTGAAATGCAATTACATATCACCATGCATATGGTTTAAATTGTAATTAAGAAACTGTAGCAGAGAGAAATACCCTTCCACTTGACATCATCAGAATTCAATAAATGCACTGTGTTAGACACTGGTTGGCCTATTAAGTGATTGTAAACTTACCTTGTGTGTATGCTGGTTGGCCGATGCTTGTATTGCATGTATTGGTGCTTAGACCGTACTATTTCAGAAAACTGGGAGGAGTCAAAGAGGAAAAAAAAAACATTTTGATGGTCAGTGTTTCTTTCAAACTGTAAAAAGATAAGAAAATACTAGTTAAATACGTACTAAATATCAATGGTTAAGTATTGTAATGGAGCTGTAGTTTAAACATCTACTAGATTAACAAATTAGAGATCCCCGCAGAATTGGTTCCATCCTGGAGTCAGTGAAAAAAGCTTAGAAATCCCTAAACTCGTCCCAGTCCTGATATGCAGACGCATGCTAACCTGATGTGTGTGAGCGCTGAGGATTTTGTTGCTCTATTTTGTGTTTACTCATCAGAAATAAAACTGTCAGACAGCAACACACTTCGTGACTGAGCTATGATTGGTGTCGTAGTTTTTTTTCTGTTTACTGCTTGATATAAAGTGATAAGAATTTGAAAATGGATGATTCAAGACTGCAGGTCAGTGGTGGGAGAGGTAGAGAGCCACTGTTGTTCAGCCACTCACCTTTTGTGGGTACTGGTCCAAATACACGCCCCATTACTTCCATCCCAGCGTTTGCGCCATTGGCAGATAAATTGAGTCAACCTTTATTGCATGACACTGGGACACCCCAACTGGAGACTGTGTCATCGCTTAATGTGCCACCTGGTGACATTAACATGTCATTACAACTACTTACGGACATTGTAAAACAAATTGGTAGTGCAATTGGGGATAATATTGTTACTTGTTTGGCTTCAAACTCAATGGGGAGTGCTGTGCAGAATGCACCTGTTACTGGTGCACAGGAACATAATAATACAGAAAGGGGTGGTGATGATGTAATGGAAAAGCTAAATGTAGTGCTTAAGTCAGACCTTAAGCAACCACCATATTAACCTTTCAATAACATATTAAGTTTTCAATACATGTGTGGGAGGAAATGATGTTGGTGTACATGCGAAAAAGGGGTTATAAGGCGCAAGAACAGGCAGATTAAGTAATGAGCAGACTAATGGGTAGGGTGCGTGATGTAGTGAAGGCTGGGCTACGTAGCAACTCTCACATTGATTTAAGTCAAGGTGCTGATCCTATTTTTTATATTTTGAAGCAACACTTTAGAGATGCTTCCTAGTCGAACATGCCGCTTGCTGATTTCTACGCTACTTTGCCTAAACATGGTGAGAGACCTCTTGTTTACTGGATAAGACTTAATAAAGCCCTTGATGTAGCTGAGGAATGTTTGAAGCGCCAAGACAGGAAGCTTGACAACCCCACTTTTGAAGTTACTGTCATGTTCATACAGCATTGTCCTGACCTTGACTTAGCAATAACTTTCAAATGTAAACCTCTTCACAAGTGGACAGCCGGGGAAGTACAGGAGAGGTTAGATGAGTATCAGAGAGAGAGCGTAAGCTGTTGAATTCTCAGTCTCTTCAACATGCTACAGCTACAGTGATTACTCCTAAACGTGAAACATTTAGCTCATTGTCAGAAGTAGAGCTGGCTTGTGAATTGAATTCAGTTACTCAGTTGCCAGTGTCTACACAGAGCTCGTCAGAGCATTCTTTAGCTTGTGTGATAGGTCTACTAGAATGGGTTCTAGAACACAAGTCACAAGAGTATGTAGGAATTCCAGTTCACCGTCCTCAGCAACAGTTCAATAGCAAAGGCTATGATAAACCCATGACACCATGCATAGTCTGTGGAGATGCAGGTCACACCACTCAATTACATTGTCGTTTGAATCGCCTTTGTTTCCATTGTTATTCTACAGGACACATTAAAGTTAACTGTCTTTAGCTGCAACTGTGAATTTGCAAATTGCTTCACCTGGCAATAGCCCAGCTGTGCAGCAGGGAAACTAAAGGGCCCACACAACGAGGGGACAAGTGTAGGGCCAGCTGATCAGTCCCCAATTATCGATGACTTAGATTTAGAGTCAGTTTATTCTTATTACTGTGATACACTGGAGAAGAATGCAAAGGTTGTTTTGCAGAACATGCAAAAGGTTTTGTCAAATGATAATCTCTTTTATACTACAGTGGTGATTCAGAACGCTGTTGAATTGAAAGCGATGATTGATAGCGGGTCTATGGCTTGTACGTTGAGTACTCATGTTATGCCGCGTCTTGAGCAGGCGGGTATTTTAGACAGTAATTCTCTCTCTTCCACTGATGTTGTATTGGTTGGCTGTGGGGGTAAGAAGACAAGCCCATTGTGGGTATGTGAGCTGCAGATTGAAGTCTATGGCTGTTGTGTGCTGGTTCCGACTCTAGTAGTTGATGGCCAAGGTGATGATTTGATATTAGGTAGTAATATTATTAAACACCTTATTCGACAGTTGAAGGTTTCAGGGGATTTCTGGGAAAAAATGTCTGAGCCCGAACCTGCTGACAGGGAAGATAGTGACAACCTAATTCGACTGCTTTCGAATATAGATGGAGATGCAGTGAGATCCCAGAGAAAGTTGATACTGTGAAACTTAAACATGCAGTTACACTTCAACCAATGCATGACCATTTAGTCTGGGTGTGACCGAGCGCTGTTGTTGAGTGGCGTGTGTGGTGACGTCACGGACCAGGAAGTACCAGAAACAAAACAATGGATGAGTGGGTGAAGCTGAACGCTACGGCGTTCAGTGTATTTATTAAATAATAAACAAACAACAAAACAACAAACAAAAAGGCGCGTTGGCCAAACAAATAAACAAATGAGTATTAAGTTCAGTTTTCGCTCTCTCCTCATTCTCTCGTGCACTCCTCTGTACATGCTCTCCCTAGCACGGACAGCCGCAGGTTCTTATACTCTGGCTGAGGGGCTAACTAGCTGTTAATTATCTTATTACCCCTCGGCCACGAGTTTAGTATGGATGCGTGACTGTCAGCTAGTTAAATAATCAGTAGCTGATCAGCCACGCATCCTCACAAGGTTTTTAAAATATAAATAACAAATAACAAAATCGGCTTTCACCGTAATAAACAAATCATAATAAATAAATAAACAAAGGGGCGGGACACTCCGCCACACATGCCCCCCCCCCTTGTGCGCAGCACACATGGCCTTTTCGGCCACCTCCCCCCTTAGTCCCCAAAGTCCCAGTTAGCAGTCCCGGCCCAGGAACAGGGGAAGCAAGGTGTCTCCGGGGGCGACCATGTTGGGATGTCCTCCTCCAACCCAAACAGCTGTAGCGTCCCGGTGGACCACGCACAGGCCGGCTCCTCCGGCCAAGGAAATTTTGGGGGTGGTCTCTAGACCTGCCCCCCCTTCTTCATGGCTCCGACCACAATTTCTCCTGCCGCGAAAGTGCAGCTGGGGGAGCTGGTCTCCTGACCTCCCCCCCCCTCTTCGTGGCCGGCAGCTCCCCTTCATGGGGCTCCAGCCACAGTATTTCCTGCCGCATGGCAGGACTGGTAGCGACTCCAGGCGAAGCAGGACCCTCAGGAGGCGACGGCAGCAGCAGCGGACCCTCGGGAGGTGACGGCAGCAGCAGCGGACCCTCGGGAGGCGACGGCAGCGGACCCTCGGGAGGCGACGGCAGCAGCAACAGCAGCGGACCCTAGGGAGGCGCTCGGGAGGGGAGTCCCTGGCCATGGAGGTGGCAGTGGGAGCTCCACTTCTCCCTCGTACCCTGTAACTGGTGGCTCTCCAGGCGATGCGGAGCAACAGGCAGCCCCAGGCGATGCGGAGCAACCCTCTGCTGGTGGAGGTGGGAGGGGCAAGCAGTCCTCCCACGGCGGTTGAGGCGGAACCAGCAGGCATTCACCCTCTGCTGGTGGAGCTGGGAGGGGCAAGCAGTCCTCCCACGGCGCTTGAGACGGAACCAGCAGGTATTCACCCTCTGCTGGTGGAGCTGGGAGGGGCAAGCAGTCCTCCCACGGCGGCTGAGGCGGAACCAGCAGGCATTCACCCTCTGCTGGTGGAAGTGGAGATGGAACCAGCAGGTATTCACCCTCTGTTGGTGGAGGTGGCGGAGGCAGAGGCAGCTCCTGCTGCTCTGCTCCTGGCGGTGGAGGTGGCGGAGGCAGAGGCAGCTACCGCTGCTCTGCTCCTGGCGGTGGAGGTGGCGGAGGCAGAGGCAGCTCCTGCTGCTATGCTCCTGCTGGTGGAAGCGGTGAAGGTGGGGACAGCGTGTAGTCTCCCCCTGTTGCAGGGAACTGGTGCTTCTCCTTCTCCTCCTCTTCCTGGAGAATGTGGCAGTTGACCACGAAGTGGCCCCAGTCCCCACAGGCAGTACACCAGTTCACAGACTCAAGTGCGCTGAGGTATGCTTCCCAGCTGCCCTTCGGTCGTCCCTCCTCCTCCTCTCCAGGGCGGGGGCAGTTGACGTCGGAGTGGCCCCCCATCCCGCAGGAAGGGCACCAACTTGAGGCCTCAACCAGGCGAAGGTAGCCATCCCAGCTTCCACTCTTGAGCTTCCCTCTCTTGGGCTCTTGACGCTCGGGCTCCACCTTCATGGGCGCTGGATGCACGGGCTCCCCCCTTCCGGGCGCTGAATGCACGGGTTCCCCCCTTCCGGGCACTGGATGCAAGGGCTCCCCCCTTCCGGGCGCTGTAGCCTGCTTCTTCGCCTTCTTGGCACCGCCCCTCCTTCCCTTCTTCGGGACCA
Organism: Acipenser ruthenus; assembly: GCF_902713425.1. Lineage (NCBI taxonomy): Eukaryota > Metazoa > Chordata > Actinopteri > Acipenseriformes > Acipenseridae > Acipenser > Acipenser ruthenus. The sequence goes on along the minus strand of NC_081190.1, from coordinate 97,450,102 downwards.
GCAGTTCCACCTCCTGCCATGGAGGGGGTTGGTCGGGTGCTTTGTGCCCGACCTTGCCAATGGCAAAGCACCACTCCTCCCCTTTGAGGCAGGTGAGGCAGATTTCCTGATCCACCTGCGGCGATGGTATGGCCTTCAGGTGGATCCACTCCTCCTCGGTCTCCACCTCACCTCGATCAAAGGCCTGCACAAAGAGGGGGTCTTCATATGGGCACACATCAGGGAGGTGCCCATACTCCAGGCAGACGAGGCACCATGTAGCCCCTCCTTCCTTCAACTCCCTCTGATGCTCATGCCACCTCTCCATGTACTCCTACACTTTATCCATTTTATTCCTTTTTTTCCTAAACAAAAAAACACTATGTTTGAAAAAAAAGAACAAAAAAAACGCACTTTGCTGTTCCTGGCCCGGCTCCTGGAGGCGTTATTTATCCCGCTGCTGACACCATATGTGACCGAGCGCTGTTATTGGATGGCGTGTGTGGTGTCGTCACTGACCAGGAAGTACCAGAAACAAAACAATGGATGGGCGGGTGAAGCTGAATGCTACGGTGCTCAGTGTATTTATTAAATAATAAACAAAAGATTTAAACAAACAACAAAACAACAAACAAAAAGGTGCGTTGGCCAAACAAATAAACAAATAAGTATCGTGCTGGTGTAAACCACTCTTAGCAGTTATTTTTAAGTTCAGTTTTCGCTCTCTCCTCGCTCTCTTGTACACTCCTCTGTACACGCTCTCCCCAGCATGGACAGCTGCAGGTTCTTATACTTTGGCCGAGGGGTTAACTAGCTGTTAATTATCTTATTACCCCTCGGCCACAGTCTGCACGAGTTTAGTATGGATGCGTGACTGTCAGCTAGTTAAATAATCAGTAGCTGATCAGCCACGCATCCTCACGGGGTTTTTAAAATATAAATAACAAATAACAAAATCGGTTTTCGCTGTAATAAACAAATCATAATAAATAAATAAACAAAGGGATGGGACACTCCGATTACCAAACACACACTGTCTTTCAGCTGGTAGTACTGTTGTTGTGGAACCCACTGCGGCACACTCAAGGCCAAGAAACATCCTAGTAGATAGAACAATCACACCACTATGGGGGGATGGTTGGGTTCCTGTTAAAATGATTAATCCATCTATCAAACCAGTGACTTTGCGGCGCAATGCTAAGCTGGTTGATGTGTTTACCTGCATTGCTTTAGAAGATTTTCACACAGAATACTTACCTGAGGTTGATGCCTCTGCAGTTGCTTATCAGCATCAAGTACATAAAGCTATAGATGCCTCCCATGACTTGACTGATAATAGTAGTCAGAGAAGAGCCTAACAATTGAAAGTGACTGTAACAGACCTTACAGAGTACCCAGTAAGATTTTACCAGACCTTTGGTTGGGTGATATTGACATTGATTCCTGTCAGCTGTCACCTTACTGGAGGAGCCAGTTAATTGACTTGATAGCTAAATATGAGAACATCTTTTCCAGACACAGACTGGATTGTGGCAAGGCTGTTGGATTTGTCCACTGTATTCATTTAACTGATGAGAAGCCATTTAGGTTACCTTACCGTAGACTCTCCCCTGAACATCATGAGAAGTTATGAGAAGCTTTAGATGAGATGAAATAATTAGGAAATCCAGTAGTGAGTTTGCATCGCCTCTTGTTTTAGTTTGGAAAAAGAATGGTGGCCTACAGTTGTGCACAGACTTCCGTTGGCTTAATGCATGAACGGTTAAAGACACGCATCCCCTACCTCATCAGGCAGATGCTATGGCAGCCTTAGGTGGCAGTGTGTTCTTTAACACTATGGACATAACATCTGGATATTACAATGTTGAAGTGCATGAAGACAACTGAAAGTACACTGCGTTTACCTCTCCACTAGGGTTGTATGAATATAACAGGTTGCCGCAAGATCTTTGTAACAGCCCCGCTACATTTATGAGAATGATGATGCACATCTTCGGGGATAAGAACTTTTTGAGTTTCCTTTGCTATTTGGATGATGTGTTGGTAGTTGCACCTAATGAAGAACTTGGTTTACAGCGCTGAGAAATGGTCTTTAATCGTCTGAAGGCACACAATTTAAAACTGGCACCAAAGAAATGCCATTTGAAAATCTGTGTTCTTAGGACACACTGTTAGTGAAAAGGGTGCAGCCACAGACCCTGTTAAGGTGAAAGCAATTGTAGACATCACAGAAGATGACCTTATGGAGGTAGGCTGTAGAGTGCCATCCCAAAGGAAAATCAAGTCTTTCCTCGGAATGGTGATCTGTTACCAGCAGTTTATTGAAGGATGTTTGAAGATTTCCAGACCCTTGTTTGGATTGACTACAGGTATGAAAAAGCCTCGATATGGTAAGGGGAAAAGCGATTGTCAGTTACAAGGAAACTTACTTCCGAAGACTGGACACCAGCGTGCAGACAAGAATTTTCGGATTTGATGCAAGCATTGGTAATAACGTTATTTGGGCCCATCCTGATTTTAGTAGGCCTTTCTTGCTATCTTTTTATGCTATTAGTAATGGACATGGGGCTGTGCTCTAGCAAGTGCCTTAAGATGGAGCTATTGCACGTCCAATTGCTTTTGCTAGCAAATCTCCTACAAATTTCCTACAGATGTCAGGACTGCCCAGTCCCTGACCACCTTCCGGCGCCTCCTCAAGACTCACCTCTTCAGACAGCACCTGTAGAACTCCTCTTCCTTAAATGCGCTTTACTTGCTCTTATCTGCCCCCTATTTTACTGCATTTAATCCTGTACTTTAGAGTACTGTAATCTGTCAAGTGTTATTTAATCTGTAGTATTTTGTATTTAATTATATCCTGATGTAACTATCACTGACACTGTTATCTTATTGAATCGTATTTTGTCATACTTGTACTTGCTAGAACCAAAGTCATTGTATTTATCTCGCTCTTAATTGTATTATTTCTTGTACTGTGATTCTTGAAATGTATTTTTGTTTACGACTGTAAGTCGCCCTGGATAAGGGCGTCTGCTAAGAAATAAATAATAATAATAATAATAATAATAATAATAATAATAATAATAATAATAATAATAATAATAATCTAAGTACCCTGCTCACAGATTCGAGTTCTTAGCTCTTAAATGGGCAGTATGTGATCAATTTAGCCATTGGTTGAGGGGTCATTCATTCACGGTGTGACTGACAACAGCCCCTTAACATACATATTGACCAAGCCAAAACTAGACGCTTGCGAACAGTGGTGTGTTGCTAAATTAGCGCCATATGAGTTTAGCATTAAGTTCATTCCTGGTTGGAAAAACATAGTTGCTGACGCCCTCAGTCGGGAAGCATTTGTGAAACCCAGCATCCACCGCATTACACAAGTGCCATACAGTGCCCTGCTGGATGAGGCTATGGCTTTGAATGCAGAAAATGTGCAAGACATATTTCGGTGGTGTAACAATCCAGTTGATGTCGACGCAATGAAGTGTTGTCCACCCACAGATAAGAATCTTAAGGGCAGTGAAATAGACATGAACTACATATCTGTCACCGATACAGCATGTGGTTCTTTCAAGAAGCAGGAAGTAACTGCAGTCCTAGACTTGCATAGAAATTGGGATGTCAGTATACAGTTGAGAGCCCTGACATTCTAAAAGGTATTGACAATGTCAACCCAGGGGACTTTTTTGACCTGAAAAAAGAAACAAGGACCAGGGGTCACAAATGGAGCTTAGATAAAGGGGCATTCAGAACAGAAAATAGGAGTCACTTTTTTACACAGAGAATTGTGAGGGTCTGGAACCAACTCCCCAGTAATGTTGTTGAAGCCGACACCCTGGGATCCTTCAAGAAGCTGCTTGATGAGATTCTGGGATCAATAAGCTACTGACAACCAAACGAGCAAGATAGGCCGAATGGCCTCCTCTCATTTGTAAACTTTCTTATGTTCTTATGTTCTTATTAGCTCAGCTTCCTCAGAGTCTATTGCCTTCAGAGTAGAATAAACTTCCTGTCTTTTCTGATCAAGAGCTGCAAGATAAATAACGTCAGGATGTTGTCTTAAACAGAGTCATGTACTTTGTTGAGAGAAATCGCAGGCCATCTAGGAGGGAGTGCTCCCATGAACCTGTTGAGGTCTTGCGCTTATTGAGACAGTGGGAGAAGTTTGTTTTCAAGATGGGCATACTGTATCGTTTTTCTAAGAACATATTGTCTAAGAAGAAGACCTTTCAATATGTGGTACCAGCATCTTTGACAGAAACAGTGCTGAAAGGAGTCCATGACAAAGCTGGTCATCAAGGGCAGCAGAGAACCCTGTATCTTGTAAGACAGAGATTCCTCTGGCATGGTCTAGAGAAGGATGTAAAAGAGTGTGCGCTGCTGCAGAAGGTGTGTTTTCAGCAAGTCCCCAGAGCCTGAAGCTAGAGCACCATTGGAGAGCATCGTCACTTTAGAACCCCTAGAACTGGTGTGTATTGACTTTTGAACTGCAGAAGATTTTTCTAACAAATCCATTAATGCACTGGTTCTCACTGACCATTTCACTAAATTGGCAGATGCATTTCCATATCCTAACCAGTCAGCCAAAGCTGTAGCTCAACAACTTCTGAACATTTTTTTTGTGTGTATGGTTTTCCACAATGCATACATTCAGATCAGAGTGCCAGTTTTCAAAGTAACCTAATCGCTGAGCTTTTTTTTTTTTTTTTTAAATTAAGTCGTTGCCAATTATTTTTTATTATTTTCTCCCCAATTTGGAATGGCCAATTATTTTTTGGCTCAGCTCACCGCTACCACCCCTGCGCTGACTCGGGAGGGACGAAGACGAACACACGCTGTCCTACGAAGCGTGTGCCGTCAGCCGACCATTTTTTTTCACACTGAGGACTCACCATGCAGCCACCCAAGAGCTACAGCGTCGGAGGACAACGCAGCTCTCGGGCAGCTTACAGGCAAGCCCGCAGGCGCCTGGCCAGACTACAGGGGTCGCTGGTGCGCGGTGAGCCGTGGACACCCTGGCCGACCTAACCCTCCCTTCCCCCGGGCGGCCCTCAGCCAATTGAGCGCCGACCCCCTGGAAGGTCCCATCCTCAGTCGGCAAAGGAATAGCCTGGACTCGAACTCGCAACGTTAATTGGTGAGCTTTTGAAGGTTGCAGGGGTCCACAAGTCTCACACCATGCATATCATCCTGTGGGAAATGGAGGGGTCAACAGATTCAACAGCACACTTAAAAATATGATTTGAACCTTACCGGCTAGAGACAAACATAAGTGGCCTCAGATGCTGAAATCTCTGACATTTGTCTACAACTGCACAGTGCATGAAACTACGGGCTATGCTCCGTTCCAGCTGATGTTTGGGAGGAATCCCAGACTGCCAGTTGATATGATGTTTGAGGCTGTACTGAAGGAACTGGATGCTGTGAACTATGGGGAGTATGTCAGCTCCTTAGTGAAGGGTCTGAAGGAGGCTTTGATGAAAGCACAGGAGTCTATAAGCAAACAGCAGAAGAGACATGTAGCTTTATATAATTGTAAGCTGAAAGGTGCACCGCTGACAGTTGGAGATTGAGTGCTATTGGTGAATAAAGGCGAACGTGGAAAAAGAAAAATTGCAGACCGTTGGGAGAGTCAAGTGTACATTGTCACTAAGAAGAACCACTCCATAAACTGTTCTACAGGACAGGAGAAGACGATACATCGAAACTTAATCATGCCTGTGAATTTCCTGCCTATTCTCTCAGACGAGACAGATGAAGCTGCTTGTAAGATGGAGAACTCAAGTGATGAAGATTGTGAAACCCGACATGAGAGATCTGAAACTTGGATCCCAGATGACTTGACCGAAGTTCAAGAACGACTGCTTGGGTCTCAGAACTTCCTAACACTGTGGATGGAGATTGTGTGATGGACGTTCAAGGCGTTGATGAACAAGACTTTGATAATTCGCATGAACAGACTTCATCAGTAATACAGTTAGACTTAATGGACTCACAGGAACATGTAGCTCTTGACCACTCAGGTAGTAGCATTCCTAATGGCATTGTTTCAAGCTCTGAACAGAAACCTTGTTTAGTAGATGATGCTTCACAAGTCCAGATTGAACCATCAATTGTATCACATGATCAAAGCCAAAATGCTAACCAGTATGTTAGTGAGCAGTTGCCTGCTGAGTCTATGGAACCCAGTGATACTGCAGGTTCAGTGGCCGTAGTACGGACTAGAACTGGACGGATTGTGCAGCCTTTAAATAGGTTAATACAAACCATGCAATTGCAGAGGGTTTTAGAAACCCCCAAATGGATCAAATCACTCAGTAGTTTTCAGAGTGTGATGAGCTTGGCCAGAATGTGACCAGAATTGTTTGGTAGTTATGCCTGTATAAGATGGGATGTATTTCATTTTTTTTTTGGTAAGGGACAATCGGCTGTGGTTCCTGTATGGTTGAGGAAATGTGTTTGCTGAGTATGTTTAACATGTAACCGGCATGTTGATCTATGGAAGTCAAGGGGATTAGCTACCCTCTTTTCTTCCTAATCCTTTATGGGATAATCTTCATATTGAAATATTTTATTACTGGAAAATGACCATGTGTTGTGTCTCTCAAGAGTTGATACACTAGGGTGTGTGTTGTTCATTGTAGTTTAGTGATACAGGTCCATATGTAATGAGAGAACTCATCAAACCGTTCTTTGCTGATAGCGTATTTTAAATTGTTTTTCATTCATTTTCTTTGTCGTCTTGTTGAGTTTGGATGATGCAAGTGGAAGTTAGTGGGTGTGAATGTAACAGATAGAAATACCCTTCCACTTGACATCATTAAAATTCAATAAATATGCACTGTGTTAGACACTGGTTGGCCTATCAAGTGATTGTAAACTTACCTTGTGTTGTATGCTGGTTGGCCGATGCTTGTAATGTGCTGCATGTATTGGTGCTTAGGCTGTACTATTTCAGAAAACTGGGAGGAGTCAAAGAGGGGAAAAAAAGCATTTTGATGGACAGTGTTTCTTTCAAACTGTCAAAAGATAAGAAAATACTAGGTAAATACATACTAAATATCAATGGTTAAGTATTGTAATGAGTCAGTGAAAAAAGCTTAGAAATCCCTAAACTCGTCCCAGTCCTGATATGCAGACGCATGGTAACCTGATGTGTGTGAGCGCTGATGATTTTGTTGTTCTGTTTTGTGTTTACTCATCAGAAATAAAACTGTCAGACAGCAACACACTTTGTTCTGTACAGGAGTTGGTGTAGCAGTACCCCCTCCTTTTACATAACAATAAAGCTTACTTCTATCATGTTTTAAAAAATGAGCAATATGAGGAAGTACTGAATGTATCTTGAGCTGATATTAATTGTTTACTTCATATGAATTCAATAAAAAAAGCCAGTTACTGTATTTACATGTGTAACAGGGGTGTTCTGTTGCTGTGTGGGTATCCGCTGAGAGACACAAAGGGTTTGAAGTTAAAACGCCGCTCAGGCATCCAGGTTTTTTTGATAAACAAGGGGTTGCAGGCAGTTGCAGTGATGGGTGGTCACCACTAGGGTACCAGCAATGGGAGGTCCTGTTTCAGGAACCTTCTCCCCATCACAAACTAAATAAACTGGGGTGGGATTAAAATCACCTAAATTAACCTTCCCTAGTCGTAACAATTATCCCGGTTAAACGTGCAGTGATAATCGTGGTTGGTACATCCGGTTCACTCTCCCTGACTATCCATGCAGGACTGAATCTTCACCCTGGTGAACAGGAACAGGAACAGGAACAGGAACAGGAACAGGAACAGGAACAGACAAAGCACAAATAAAAATAAGAACAAAGGACTTGCTTTCCAGGCCCATTTTAAAGGCTGGTGACCAGGGTTAATTGATTCTCAATTATGCAATTGACACCTGGCCACCTGCTGCACATTCAGTTTCATTTAGGCAAGCAGGGAGGTCTTCTTAAAATAGCTTTCTTATCATAGTGTGTTTTAATGTAAATTGATGCTTTTGTATTATTATTATGTTTATACTGTTATTTAAATCTGTTATTTAAATGGTCTGATTGTGGCAGTTGTATATGTGACATGCTATACAAATGTATTGTGGTTTGTCTGCTATGTACTGGACAGTGCTTTGTGATACTTTTGTATAAAAAGCGCTTTATAAATGCAATAAATAATAATAAAAAAAAATAACAATAACCTCCCAGCCCTGCCATCCAACACACACTTTGTTTTTACAAAAGTTATACATTTTAACTTACAAACCCAACCAAACTATATTTTATTTAGAAACCCAACCAAAAGTACACTATTTACAGGGGCAGGCCTCGGCCCTGCCACAGCATAAGCTGTCTTATGAGATGGGCTGTTTCCGTATTTTCATATGTCTGCCAGAGCTTATAATAAACTACGATAATTATTAAGGTAAGCGTACTGCACACAGACAGTTCTAAAAATATATAAATCATGCAATATACAATCTTTAAAAAACGTATAGCTGTTTGTATTAGTGTTATAATAAGAGTAATTGAATGTATTCATCTCTTGAAGTTTGCAAAGTTAAACCTGAGTCAGGTTCATATACCCCTAATTCAGTTTTTGTTGCTTAACTGTTGCCACTGTAACTGGTAATGTGTGGTTATAGTTGCAGTACCGCTTTTTTTTATTTTTTCTCAGTGCTCTCCACTCCAAATCATCATTAGAATGTTTTTTTGTAAATCCCCCTTGTAAAAGGGGGTGTTTTTTTCTGCTGACAGAGTGGAGAAACACGGAAGCTGGCCAGTACCAACAATGGTATCAGCTGGGCAATACACAGTGGTGTAAAATAAACAAAAGCACAAAAAATTCTAAACAATAAAAGGTCCCACCAGCACACTCCTATACTTTTTGTTGGGATCTAAGAATCACACTGACCCTGGTTCCACATGTGGTGGTCAGATGTCAAGTTTTATTCTTGGCTTATCTCAACAAAGAAGGTTCTGTTCTGCTCCACGGCACAAACAGATTTGTTCTGGCTCGCTTTTGAAGCCATAAGCTCCCCCAGTACATGCCCACCAGCCACTCAAGGATCCACAGCCATCCAATCCTCGGCTAGGACTTCTTGTAAAGAAAACACAGCTGACAGTGTCTGGCTCTTTCCTGCAGATGCATGTATGCGTCCCAGAAGCTAGTGGCACGACGTTGTCCCGGTTAACACCACCCTATCAAGCTATTCCATTTAGAATTGTAATTTGCTTTCATAAAGAAGAGCTATGCTAACAGCATTTTGGTATACATAGCTTTGAGAACCTGTCCCTTTGTATTTTGCAGGCTTTCGTGAACTTTCTTGTTTAGATTACCTATCCTATTTTTAATTGGTGTGCCTGGTTAAATAAAGGAATTGACCGACTGATTGATTGATTACTTGATGAATAAATGCATTGGGCAATTTATAAATCAACCCAGAATCAGGTCTTCAGTCCCCCACAATGATGCCCACCAAGGCAACACCTGTAGATGTATTTCTAGTGACTGGTTTTCAGCCGTTTGAAGAAGTAAAATGGGATTTAAAAATGAAAAGCCTATGAACTTTGTGCAGCCTTTCTTTTAAAAACAGAGCTTTCCTCAGGTCAGTGCTCGGCCAAGCATGGGATTGCTTGGGTGTATTCTCATCAAGTGTGTGTTCCATTAATGTAAATGGATGTTTTGTCTTCAAATTGGCTCCTCAATTATGCTTGAGAGCTGATAGATCTTGCATATTTCACAAGAAACGCTGTGCAATAAGGCAAGCTGTTCACTCCAAATGATCTTTTGAGTTATAGTTTAACATATTCCTTGTGTGCAGGAGATTTTTAAAAATGAAATGTTTTACTCTGGAGCCGGGGCCATGGGGCAGAGGGGACATCATCCCCCCCACCCCCCCCAAAAAAACAAATTGTGTCCAAAGGAGGTTGTTTTGCATGTGATCTGTGAACAATGAACCGGATGTAAAACTAGCGCAAAATGTAATGACGTATATATAGCGCATTGTATTTTTGAAACTACAAGCCTGTGAGTGGCCTTGGATAAAGGTGTAACCAAATTAAATAATAATAATAAGAAGAAGAAGAAGAATAGTATCTCGTCGCCATTGAATAAATGTTTGTTCACATTCAAACATATTTTCAAATGCATTGCTGAAAGCACCCATCACTCTCTTCTTCTACAAAAAGCATTGAAGCGAATAACCCGGAAATATTGATATTAATTCTAACATAACACTGACATGGTCGATTCGCACGGGACTACAAAATACGACGACTGAGTTTGAAATTTTAGAGGAGGTGCCGATGCCCTGTAAAACAAGCAGAAGACCGCTGGAAATATTACCTGTGGTAAAAGGAAATGGACAATTCGCACGGGATTAAATTTCACTGATGTCAGTAAAAATTCCGAAGCCACTGAAAGTCTTGTAATTTTTAGTCCTGTGTGAGTAGTACTTTTGTATTATAACTAGGGCTCGTTTTTCATGGTCAAAAAATGGCTTATTTCACAGCATTTGATGGTCTAAAAATAGGTATTTTAAGATGTTTTACAATTAAACACTTCCCTGCTGCCTAACATATCTGTTACGTCCTTAAAAACACTTGCTCAGTGCTGCGTAATGTAAGAGATACGTCCTAATTAAAAACTTGTTTTAAAAACAAATGCTGGATTGCTGTTTTTTCACTGGGGATCGATCATTTAGAAGCTTTTACAGATAATTTGTTGTCGGTGGTTCTAATTTCATTGTGTTAGTGATAAAATACTTTCGATGTGACAGTTGTTAGAACTAATTTACAGTCTGCTTGAATGCTAGCAATGGCCAGCGCTATGATGCACCCAGAGCAAATGTAAAACAATCTGCGTGTAACTTTTGTTTCTCTGCAATGAGGATCGATAATAAGAAAGTTCTCCTTTGATTAGGAGCTGTGTTACCAGCTTGTGTTTCGTGGAATTGGCTTTGAAGTGACGCACCTGCATTTGTCTGCACTGGTACTGCGTTCTCTTTTGTTGATGTGACGATACAGAAAGACCCTCCTACTTCTGAGCTTGTCATCTCAACATTATTGAAACTTCTCATGTGTGTGGGGAGGCACTTGAAACAAGTGGCCAAAGATACTCTATGATGTGGCTTCATTATCTTTTTCTCCAGTGACATTTGAGGTCAGCTGTCAGAGGCTCAAAGGAACCATGTGTTTATTTATTTATTTATTTTTTTGTTACAGTGTACTTGCAACTTTGTATATCAAACAGCATTGACTCTGGTTGAGTTGATATTGGAGAAAAACGAGTTCAGCTAATTTTTGATTGATCTGCTTATGTATAATATAATTTTTTTACTATTTAATTTTTTTATAATTTAGTATTTCATCTAATTTTATTTGTCTACCGTCCCCATTTGCACCCCTCTAAACCTTTAAAATAATAATAATAATAATTAACCAATGAAAAGTTCACACTGTGACAAAAAATATATATGTATTTTGCCTGGGGTATCTCAAATGGAACATATGGTAATTTTGGTGTAAAACAGCTAACTCCCAAAATCACAGAGCATCAGAAGAGCCTCAGCAGGGGTAAAACAGGCATAACTTTATTATTAAACAGAGAAGATTAGTTGAGATATTGTAAATCCTACCAAAGTTTTTGTACACTGTGTTGTATGTGCTCCATGCGCTCCCATTGCTGGTAGTGTCACGTGAGCTGTTCAGTGTGTTGATATGTAAATAAATCCTGTTCACCTGTGGGGAATATCAACTTTAACCTCCGTCTCGATCTCCTGCCTGTCACTCAGCAGCGAATGCACACACCCACACGGCAGACGACTACTCTGTCACAAGCACTAATACCTTTCTAAACAAGGGATTTAGAGGAGCTTCCTAATAAATGCTGAATTTCAAAACAATAATTGTGTGAATATAGTAATTGTTACAGCTGTGTATACTGGTATTTAAAACAGGATTCATTCATCTGCCTTTTCACACATCCGTCCTTACTCTGGTCCCACCGCAGTTGGATAATGCAACAGATTACTGTATTTTTAAAATGGGACCTACAGTATATAGAGAACTTGGATAATTAAATATTGTGGATGAGGCAGCGAAAATCTTAATTTCACCACCACCAAAAAATAAAATAAAACAAGGTAGCATATTACATTATTACTGCAAGAGCCACTCTCCACAGCAAAGCAAAACACTGACAACTTTAAACGCAGTGGCTTTGATAAGCATACATAGAGACAGAATATCGTGAATACTGGAAAATGCATGGGTATGTTTGTAACATAGAATGAATGCAGAGAAGCCGACTTTGGGTGTGATAGCGAATGTTTCTGCATTCGTCATCTTGTAACACTGTAGAAGACTGCTGAAACATGTTGAAACATGTGTTACCATTTCATGTCATTTGTGTCCGAAGCAGTCACATTTATCAATGTAAATGCTGTACGTGGTCATTTTCTTTTTTGTTTGTTTTACGAAACAAGCATTTAATTTGTTTTGAATTAAAATTAAACGATGTTGGTGGGATAGGACTCACTACTCAACATTCAGACAACAAGCTCATTATTATTATAAGAACATAAGAACATAAGAAAGTTTATAAATGAGAGGAGGCCATTCGGCCCATCTTGCTCGTTGATTGTTGGTAGCTTATTGATCCCAGAATCTCATCAAGCAGTTTCTTGAAGGATAACCAGTAGACTATAAATATATAACCAGCGTCATATTTGACGTAGTTATTAAATTGCATTCATTTATCCGTAGAAATACTGCTTCTTTTTTTTTAATGAAATTGGTAGTTTTTCCATGAGTAATGTTATCTATTGTATAGGGGGAAAAAAAGTCTGGCAACAAGACAAACGTATGGCTATGAACCATGAACTGAACTTTATGCAAGTACAAGCTCAATCTCTTCAATCAAGTAGCCTATTACACATTATGATATATCAACAAACTTGTTAAACCAGCTTTCTGTTCCAGGCCTTTTTAACGTTTTAAACCCATATATCTTCTTGTACTTATTTTTTTACAATAGGCGTGCTTAAAATGTAACTCATCCTGCAAAGCTATAATTTCATATGTATAAAAATGTGTGATATTGTGAGAACTGAGACTTCCAAATGTGCAAAGAGAAGGATGGCAGCTGCAGCCGCACCAGTAGATCATCGTTCTTATATAGAAGAATATGATACATTAACCCCTTCAGAATCTGAAGTGGATGTAGAAAAAGGTGTTTCTGATGCAGAGTAAGGATGAAATAGTCAACCTTATCGTTTACAGCCATATTCCTCACACTTGCACAGTGACAGTGGTAATGAAGATGGTGATGTTTTTGGAAGCATGGCAGGCCCAGTTGGTAGGGTGATATATTGTGGTGGTAATGGCGATCATATTGAGTTTTTTTTTAACAGTCTTGTTGCCAGATTTCTGCCCTGGGCTACATGACCACTTGAATGAGGTTTGTAGAGTTGCCATCATGTGGTCCTTCAGAATATGTACTGCATCAGTGGCGGCGGGTGGCCAAATAAAATGGGGAGGCCGAAAAAAACACAGAAGTCAGAGGTCGCGCTAGCTTTCCTTTTCATGCGTTCCTGAAAAGCACATGCGCAGAATTCTGCGTCCCATTCATCAAATATACATTTTAACACAAAGGCTAATGAACTCCGGGGATGTGCATTTTAGTACATTTTTATGAACATTTAAACTCTATGGCATGTAGTAGTTTAAAAAATATCTGTCTGTGTATAGATATACATATAAACACAGACACTCTTTTTTCTTTGTTATATATACTAACAGTAAACCGTTCGCATGACAACGAGATGGGATTCTAAGCACTGTTTGTTGCCTTCCTCTACGTGTGTTTTAATATTTTTCTGCATTCCAATAACAGCAACAGCATCGCCGTGTCTTTTAAGCGAAGATTCTTGAAAAACTGTACATCCGTGCGTATATGTTTTTTTTGTTTAGTTTTTTTTTTGTCCAGCAGCTCTTTCATACACAGTACATCTTGTCGTCTCGATAAGCCATGGATACTTCATCTCCCATTCAAAATTATAAGAACGTATTTTTCATTTTACGTTTTTGTGCATTACTACTGCTTGCACCTGCTTCGGTCACTGTAGTACTCATAGTCAGAAGTAGATGGCTGAGTAATCTTCTTCATGAGAACCCCTGAAGATGCTGACTGCTTAGCAAAAAAACGTCCGATTGACAACTGACTTGCTGTCAGTGTACACTCTGCACTAGGTATTCATTGTTATGCTAAAAAAAACAAAAGCACACAGTTAAATTAGGCGACTGCAAAAATGAAACAGGATCAGCTAAATTTGTCACCTGATTAAAAATAAAACCCCAAAACTGTAAGCCCTAATTGTGTGTGTGTGTTTGCATTTACTTTTTCCAAAATACTTGTTTTATTTCTTAACAATATGGACCTCTGTTAATATGGAGCATAACACATTATTTTAAAATTAAATACAGTGCATGGTGGGATACTATCGTATTAATTTCCACTGTTCATTGCGCTGCTAGGAACTGTAAACAAACTATTCTAATAGCATTAGTGTGTGTACGCATTACGCCCGACTAAACATGAAACGGTACTTCAGTGTGGACACTAAAGTTTGAGCTGGATTAAAATGTTTTTAAGTACGGTTCTCGAGATTATGTAGTGTGGACAGGGCCTAAAATTAAATAATCCTTAATTCTGATGGCAAAGCCAAATATGAGGCTGTGATAGGGGAGAGATCTGTGCTGACTCTGCTGGCGTGTTCACAGTGCTGCAGGAGGGGGGGCGGCAGTCATCCAACAACCGCCTGTCAGTCATAGCCGTGACACGGGGAGGTGGGAGAGAGTGGGTGTGGACTCTCCCTCTCTCTCTGAATGGCTGCGAGGCGGGTCTTGGGGAGATTGTTGGCCCTATAAGATAATGCTCTGCTGTTTCCTCAGGTCTGCCGTTTTAGACGCGCTGGAGGTGCGGAAAGTGCTGACCGGGAGCGAGGATCAGCGGAGAGAAAGGAGCCTCCGGATAGAGAGAATTAGTGAGAGCGGGGTACCTTTGGGCAGAACCCCAGTAGTGAATAGGCAAGCATAGCGAGCCGGGAGAGTAGGACGGAGTTCCGGGTCATGCGGGTAGCGGCGACCGGGATATCGTTGCCAAGGGCAGCACCTTTTTCTTTGGAGATTTATTACTGTGTTTTATTTTCTCTTTTTCTTTGGTCTTTTGTTTTCATTGTTTTGTTTGAGGCACCTGCGAGTGCTACTGCCCGATCTCTGGTTTACCAGACTCCTGGTATTCTCTGTGGCTCTGTTTACCATCGGTGGTAAGCAGACCACGGACCCACAGCGCCATCTGCGGGCTAAAGAAACCAAATCCCTGCTCAAAACGAAAATAAAACTGGGCACCTGTGTGGTGACTCCAAATACACCTGTCTGTCTCTGCGTCAGTGAATTACCCACAACCCTTCCACAGAGGCTTATTTCTGCCACCTACAGGACTGGAGTGCACCTTAATCAATGCTGTTATATTGCAGAACAGTTTTTTTTTTAAACAAGTATTTTATGGTCATTGCTGCAGTGTAATAGATTACCATGAATATGCATGTCTGCGTCCCTTTCCATTCTGTGTGTCCAGTGAATGCAAGACAAAATATTTTTCCATCTAATGGATTTATTTTGCGTCTAGGATGCAAAATTTTGCGTTAACACGACCTCTGAGCAGTAGAATCTTATTATTGCATTCTGACTGACACTTTTCATATCATCTTAAGATTTGACCCCAATTTGGCTGTTAAACGCTAAAACAGTAACCCATCATAGTTTATTCTAATAAACGTAACTGTTATACACTGTCAGTGTATGTTTGAAAATGCACTGTATACAGCATTAATATAGCATTTAGATTTCAAGACCACGTCACAGGGAGCGATTTGTCAAATTTCCATAAAATACATAAACTACAAAACAGTAGGAAAGCCTCCAGTAAAGATACATCACATTGATACACAACTAATATGCTAACATCTTCCACCATGAAAACGTTATTATCGTTTAACATGTTTTATTATTATTATTATTATTATTATTATTATTATTATTATTATTATTACTATTATTATTATTATTATTATTATTATTATTATTATTATTATTATTACTATTACTATTATTATCGATATTTAAAAGGCAATAACAACATACAGGAGGCTGTGTGGTCCAGTGGTTAAAGAAAAGGGCTTATAACTAGTAGGTCCCCGGCTCAAATCCCACCTTAGCCACTGACTCATTGTGTGACCCTGAGCAAGTCACTTAACCTCCTTGTGCTCCGTCTTTCGGGTGAGATGTAGTTGTAAGTGACTCTGCAGCTGATGCACAGTTCACACACCCTAGTCTCTGTAAGTCGCCTTGGATAAAGGAGTCTGCTAAATAAACAAATAATAATATGCTTATAATGCTACAAACAACATTTGCCAAACTAAAAACTGAGTGACGGTGTACATACGTACACAGTATTGCACTCCCCCAAAATGAAATAATACACTTGGACAGTTGTATTGGATTTACTGCTGTATCATGTATAAAGGGTTTCGCAGCCTCGCAAACAATAAAGAGAGATAAACATACCATCAATTTCCAATTGTTCTGTTATTTCTTACCATATGGTGTCTTTCTTTTTATTGTCTTTATAACCACTGACACTGGCATCACAAAGAACATTATATTTTTTGACTTTAATAATTAAATTCTCATTGATGTCCATTTCTCTTATTTCTGTGGTAATTTCTGCGTGAACAAGACAGAGACAGTCTGACAGCCTCTCCTTTGACTCTGTCCGAGTAATGACGTGTTGTGTACAGAAACATAGAGGCTCGCGCAGACAAACCGTCAGTTTGAGACAACTCTATCTTTGGCAATTCTATCTTTGGAGTAAGGGGGGAGTTTGCATAGCAGCTACAGGAATATAGAATGGTAATGTACACCTCTTCATGGTGACCCCCCCCTGCACTCCCCCAAAATGAAATAATACGCTGGGACAGTTTATTGGATTTACTGCTGTATCATGTATGAAGGGTTTCGCAGCCTCACAAACAATAACAAACTTATGCATAAATGTGAGGATCCATTGCACGACTGTGAGACTGTCAAAATTGTGAAAAAAAACATGAGTTTCACGGGTAAACCTTGAGACTTGACATATATGAGGGTGCGCTATATGACTGGACAAAAGAGTGGACTGGCTCGCAGGAAAAAATTAAAGAAAGAAATGCAGAAGTACCAATTTTCTTGCACTGGATTCTGCATCAACAGGTATTATGTGGAAAAGTTGCAGAATTAGAACATGTAATGAGCGCTGTTATCAAGTGTGCCAGAAAATAAGTGCCAAGTGTCCAGACAGAAGTCATGAAAAGGTACATTTCATAGTGGTACTGTTTTCTATTTTGCATTTTCACAGCTTGTCAGTATCTTTTTTTTCAGTGCTATTAAAAACAAAATATTTTGAATATTGAGACTTAGCATTATATACTCTGGCATCGTTTTTTTTGTTTGTTTGTTTGTTTTTTTGTTTTACTGATTGAGATTTCCATTGAAATAAAATACTCTATTCTATTTAAGCGATATAGTCCGTCGATGTGGGCTCTACCGTGTGGTAGATGACCGCCACTGGAGTTATGCCTCCCGAGCCGTAGGCGAGGGCACTAACGAAAGTCAAGGTCATCTTCCACAGGGTACAGCACACATCGAGAGGGCTCTATCGCTATTAGAAAATGATTTATTCCTTTATTTTCTCTTTTGAAAAAAATTAAAACCTATATTTACCTTGAACTTCTGATATTTGGCTGGGTAACCTTCCGCCGAGGAAAACAGTCCCTAACATAATTAGAATAGAAAAATGTAGAGAAAACAGTTTTTATTATTATTGTGACATTGCCAGATAAATTAACTGTAGGATTGTTTGTGTAGAAGAGTCGGACTCGAAACTTGCTGTTGGAGGCGGGGCATCATTCAAGCTGGAAGGGAGTGGATTGGCTGGTGTGGAAAGAACTGAAACAGGGTTGGCAGTTTGACTGGCTGGTTTTGAGGCAGGGCGTTGTTTGGATCCAGCTTGTGACAGAATTGTTGACCAAACATGTCTTTCTTGTTGGTTTGCTGTCCAGTAGCTGCGAATTGAGCCTTCATTACGGTGTCCTGTCACAGACATTTTCTTTGTCTCTAGACCAACGTCAGAAAGTATCAATGTTTATGTAGTTTTTTATGTTATAAGATTAGTTGTAGATTAGAATGTTAAGGGAAAAAGACGGTATTTATGCGTGGATTGATTTAAAATTTAATTCACAGTTAAGCACTTCAACGTTCCAGCGGGCATCTATGCAAAATAGAAAACTGCTAGATCTGGAAGCTGATTGGCTGTTCGCACTCAATCATTTTCTAATTCCCATTATATTACTTTTGTGATATTGAGGGTTTTTTTGTCATTGTTCTAGGAAAGTTGCTTCTAATTATATCTGCCTATTTCTGTACTATAAAATACATTAAGTAATATGTTGATTAATTGTGCAGTGGGGGTTAATGTGTTTTGAGTAGAATATTTGAGTATATTGGCCTACATATAATGTATATAGAATTTACCAAGTTCACCAAGTGAACAGTCTAAACTTAAATGGCCCTTGCTGTCAGATTTTTCTGTTCAAACTAATTTTCATAGCGAAGTAAATCAGCAAGATGTATTTATTTTGCGTTAGTGAATCAGTGAATCAAACGAACAAATCTGTTGAATTGATTCACTAAACTGAATGAATCAAACGAATCGAGTCAGTAAAAAGAATCAAACTGCACATCACTAGTTTTCAAGCCAGAAAAATAGCGTGCCTGTCAGTGGTTAAAGCCAGTAATGTTGTTGAAGCTGACACCCTGGGATCCTTCAAGAAGCTGCTTGATGAGATTCTGGGATCAATAAGCTACTAACAACCAAACGAGCAAGATGGGCTGAATGGCCTCCTCTCGTTTGTGAACTTTCTTATGTTCTTATGTTCTTATACACACCATTAAATGATCACTGTAATGCACACACTAAAATTAACATCCTTTAGTAAATACCACGTGAATACAGCTCATCTCATTATTCTGAGCTGGATGCTCATTTAAATACATTATCATGCATTACCATACAAATCACGTATTCATTCTGATTACCATAGTATGGCACAATAAAATTAGTGTGTACACTAATATGCTCACTATTTTGTGTGATAATGAATAAAATTGCAATAGTAAATATGGAAATCATTAACATGCATGTGCAGTATATAGCATCAGTAATGTAGAAAAAAGTAAAAATGCAAAAAAACAAATGGTGTTAAACAAAGCTGAGGAAACTGAGTGTGGTCTGGTAAAACAATCTTTTTTTTAAAATTTTGTTTCATAGCTCTTTAACAACTCTATGGTCATCGCTATGGCTCTTTCTGCCACAAACGGTTGCACAGCTCTGCTGTGGAGAATAAAAACTGATATGCAACTGCGTGTACAATTTCAGCAGTGCAGCCTTGAATACAGTGTGTGTAAACCTAAACAAAAGAAAAGATTTTGAAATAGAGCAAAATGGTTTTAGTGTTTTTTTAAGATGCATCCCATTCACGGTGGCCTTGGTTTTGCAAGTTTAAGCCCTGTCATGTGTCACGTGTCATGTGTCTATGTAGTACTGGTAATAAAGAAACAAAGGGGGCATTAAGAGGCAATGACTTTGCACCCTGACCACCTGCTACCCCTGTTCTCAAAAGGTCTGCTTGTGTCTCCGGGGAGATGCACTACTACAGAACGGGACCTCTACTTTTTAAATGACAGGGTCAGAGATATGCTGCTGACATCACTGACACTGGGTTAAAATTTCACTGCACACAAATGTTTCTATAATTTTTCAACCAATTAAATCTGGATCCCCACTAGAGTACCCTAGTGAAAGGCCTCCACAGTGTCCAGTGTCTATATCACTGCAATGGAAGCATGGGATTTTACCAACTATATGACATCTGCAATGTCGCTCTATCCACTCCAATGGCCAAGCTAAAAGAAATCAGTGAAGCATGCTCTCTATAACAATATAAAATAAAACTGCAGCGAGATGAAAGTTCTGTCCACTTTCAGAAAAAGCTATTACACAGTTTTGTTAATTTCAGTGTTACATGTTCTTTGCCATGTTTTGTATTGAATTGGATGTGGCGGAGTGAAAAGGGAACCCTTTTAAATGCAGATGCGTAATTAATTCCTCATGTTTAGTGAATTAAATTTCTCTTAGAATGCATAGACTATTGGGGAAACTTTTTTTTTTTATGGAGCAAATAAAGAATGTTGCGCACGTTTCTTTTTGTATTGTAACATGTTAGGAATTCATTGCAGATTGTAAAATACAATGGCTGTTAATAAAAACAATGGGGGTTGTTTCACATAATATATACTGAATTTGAACATCAACAATTGCAGTTATTTAGCATTAAAAAAACAGGTTTAAGAAGAATTCTATATTATACGACACATAAATATTAACCCTTGGTTGAGTTCTTTGGGCTATCTGACAGTATAAGCAACATATATAATACTGATAAAATGATACACCAAGGACCTACATACAGTTGTTGTAAGTACTACGACACATAGCGTTAGATACAGTATCTCATGGACATGTACAGCACTAAACATCAGTTTTTCAAGGATTTGGTTTATTGGGTAATTAATAAACAGTTAATTACTAACTAATTAGCAAAATTGCTATCTGTTTTTTGTTTGCCTTTTAATCTAATATTTATGTGTGTTTAGTGTTCAGCTATTTAACTAATTAGCTGACAATAATTGCTCAATACATTCTTAATGTTTTTCTTTTCTCCCTTAATTGTTTCAAAATCAAAATGTACCCACAGAAGAAGACATTTCAGAAATGTATATTGTTATCCTTTCTTTAAAAAAAAAAAAGTAATACAATGATATACTGTACAGCCTCTTTCATTGAGTATTGAATAAATAAACAAATGCAGGGCTGGCACAGAGGCATTGCCTGTTTTACGCCAGACTTACTAAATATCTTTGTTCGCTGAATATTAATTACATCTTCAAATAAATGTAATATAGTTTAGTTTAAGGATCAATTTATATTATTAATAAGAAACAATATATAACAATTACATTTTATGACACAACAATACCAGTGTAAAGCTTCATGTCGTGTTATATAGTAATTATAACATTTATTTTGAATGTCTTATTGGCTACACATACTGTGTTTCACGGGGCAGTGCTAGGCCACCTGATGTAATATTTAGGACATAACGTTAACGTAACAAATAATACATATAAAGAGAGGCTTCATCCTTCGAAGGCCCTACGCATATAAAGGGGGGTTTCCGTCATTGAGGAGACCCGACATACGAAGAGGGGTCACCATCTCTGAGGAGACCTGACACACAAAGAGGGGTCACCGTCCCTGAGATGACCTGACATACGAAGAGGGGTCACCGTCCCTGAGATGACCTGACATACGAAGAAGCTCGCGAACCAGAAAGAAAACACATTGATTAGTAATATTAACATGTAAAATCAGTTCCAGCTCTTCAATGGCCCAACATATGCAGTAGAGGGGTTCCTCGCTGAAGACATTTATGAGAAGAAAAACGAAGAACCGCCAATGCATATAGAAAAGAAGAAAAGAGAGAAAACATTTAACACAAAAAGAAAGAAAACGCTTAACGTGACACAGGGGTTAGTAACTGTACACTACTGACTATGTGAAGACCCTCTGTACAGTGGAAAGGAAAAAAACCCTTTCATTTTCATTTATTTTCTTTTTTAGGAGGAAACCTTTTGTGGCTTACACATTAAGTACATTGTAACTTTGTAACAATATGATTTGTAATTATGTGTAAGTACACATGTATTAACTAAGTAACTACTACATAAATACACAGTATTTAGATACACTTCATGTAAAGTGTTACTAGTTACACCATAATTCATAACACAAAAATTGGATTCAGGGATGGTGATTGCCAAGTCTTATACTACATTGACACCATTATTGGTATTACAAACTCCACTTGTTAGAATAAATGCAGTTGTGTTTTGGGGTTTCTGGTGCATCAGTAATCCATGCTGTATGTGGAAAATAACTTGCTCTAGTCCTTAACCCAGACTGTTTTATGAAAGTACAGTTGGATATTTTCAGTATCTCGCAGTGGGAAACCTTCTGTGTCCTCTGCAAATGAAGATTGCAGAAGCGATTTATTTTTTTACTTGGACTAATGTGTTGCAATTTGAGTGTGCACTTTTCTAATTGTGATTGCCATTTTAATTTTACTCATGACTGTGCGACTAACAGTGTATAGTAATTAAAATAAATTGCACACGTGCCTGTGTATTTCCGCTGCATGGTTATCGTTAAAGCATAAACTCATAATCTTTGGTTCTGCAACAGCGCTTTAGTGCACATATTTTAGGCAGTATTTTAGTCATTTTTTTTATTCTGTAGCAGCAGCTATTATATGTTTAAGTAGACATGCACTTATATATGTGATATGTGAACCAAAATTAATTCCATAATTCTATAATGTTAACTGCTGATTAAATTATTATTATTAGTCGTAAAATGTAATTGATACCAACATGCAAACTAACCAATACAAATATATACAGTAGTTATATTACTGTGACATGATAATTGGTTTACTTTGATTTGTGGATATTAACTTAAAGAGCTACTTGGTACAGGTGTGAAATGTCAGAGATATCCCGCAGTTGATGTAAGAAATAACACATTTGTTCTATGTGACATTTCTTACTGATGTATGTTTACATCCATTTGGGCCAGAGTGTTGCAGGTTAATGGTGTAACAGCTGTACTTAAAGAGAAGACATTTGAGAGCTCTATAGCCTGTAGGGTGCTTTTCACTTCTGAGTCTTAAAAAAGTATCTAGGAGAATTTTAAAACGGTTTGTGTGAACTCTGTGGAGTTTGACAAGTTGCCCTGCCCAAACTTTGAAAAAAAAACATATATGCATCATATAATAGATAAATAGATAGGAAACTTAAAAAGGTACAATTATACACACAGCGACTGAAGGGGATATTTTGATTATTATATCCCTAATTTTACGTGACACTCAACTGACTGAGGTATGTGTCAGCTGCAACTCAATACAAAAAAAGGTTGACATGATCATCAAGAGTTTCTGCGCTACACAATGTGCAAGCATACATTTTATGAAACGCTTTTGTGTGAAGGCAGCAATTTAAGTGTAGTTGCAGGCAGAGGTACCACAGAATCTGAAAACGAATTCCTACATTTCTGCATTTAATTCATCCTTTATTGCTAGATTGCACTGTAAGAGCGTACACACAAGCCAGAAAACAACATCAGCAGCTTTAGAAGGTGAACATAAACCTCAACCTGACTTAGCTATGTCCCTTCAAAATTATCTTGGGTAAAACTGAATGAATAAATACCGTCTTTTTTTTAAATGTATCTAAAATATATATCATATATACATTTAAAAAACAAACATTTACTGATTTTATATTGTGTTTAGCTAAAGGGAGCATGTTGCTTTAAACAAATTCAAGAATTGTATTTAAGTGGAGTGGACTCTGAGAAATGCTTTGTCACTTAAAGGAAATTTAAGAAAAGAGCCTAAAATCCTCTCGGTGTTATCTTGCTCCTCTTGTATTGCTGCTTCAGCCCTCAAGCGCAGACAAATGCAGGTCGCTTACAATTCCACAGCAGAAATTAGCTGACAGACATCAATGTAGATAACTGAAGGTTGCAGCAGTAACACTTGGGTGCGCATTAATCTTTCCCAAATTAAAATCTGTGCTGCAGCGTTTAAGATTGAGGCCACCGTGGTTCAGTGCAGCTTGACCGCCAATTTTGATAAAACTGTTTTAGGAGAGGAGAGATTTAGATAAATTGCCCGTGGTCGCACAACAAGCAGCCAGGGTGAATGTTTAGTCTATTTGCTGCCGTTATACTGCTGTAGCACCGGGTTGTTTACATGTATATGGGAAGTCAAGACCACAACAACATGATAAACTGTGGTTATTGATGTTGGTAATGTAAAGCTATACTATCTCTATGTGTGGACGTACACTTTGGGCTTTCCAAAGTGACAAGTGATAAAGTATGTAAACATGCCTATAAATTACATCCTGTACCAAGACACCAACCCCAAACTTTGTATAATTCAAACATAGGCCACACTTCAGAGCTGTTCCCTAAGAGAGGGGTATGCTGCCAGGGTATGTAACATAGAGCATATCACCATGCTGCCAGGGTGTGTAACATAGAGCATATCACCATGCTGCCAGGGTGTGTAACATAGAGCATATCACCATGCTGCCAGGGTGTGTAACATAGAGCATATCACCATGCTGCCAGGGTGTGTAACATAGAGCATATTACCATGCTGCCAGGTGTGTAAATTACTGCATATTACCATGCTGCCAGGTGCGTTAAATACTGCATATTACCATGCTGCCAGGTGTGTTAAATACTGCATATTACCATGCTGCCAGGTGTGTAAAATACTGCATATTACCATGCTGCCAGGTGCGTTAAATACTGCATATTACCATGCTGCCAGGTGTGTAAAATACTGCATATTACCATGCTGCCAGGTGTGTAAAATACTGCATATTCAATTCAAACTGCTGCCCCTGACCATACCCCATGCTGCTATGGTGTGTAACACACTGCATATTTAATTCTAGCAACACAATCAATGTTTGTTTGACATTTACACACAGCTTGGGACTAGTGGCATATGTCATTCATGAACATGTCAGTGTGACCCTTTGGTCTCTCTTCTTACCCTGTGCTGACCCTGTCAGTGTATCCCTGGGATGTCTTACTCTTTGTGGTGCTTAGATTAAAATATCATTCACCCTGTGAAGAATGCACAGTTTAAGCACAAGATTTTTTGTTTTATTAACAATATAATGTTATTTAACCGGATAAGCACATTATGGTCCGAATGGCCTGCTCTCATAAGTAAGTTATCATGTGCATATTTTCTTCTATCCATATTAGAATCTGTCAGCAGCAACTACCTTTATACATTTGTTAAGAGGGTTGTCTTCTTTATAAGCACATACATACAATTATTAACATACAGTTCCTTACTCCACTGGTACTGGTAAGTACCAGGGGTAATGTTGTATCTCAGAGGGAGTGGTTATACTACGTTGTGGTTGCTTTATTAATGTTGGGGTATTATAAATTAACAATGTCAGCTACATGCGTGTGTCTAAAACACCAAAGTATGGTACTGCATATATACTATACTAAGGAAATCCGTGAAAATGACTGCAAAACAAAGCACTGTAATACAGTATTTGGCAATTCACAAAACAGCATTCCAAAAACAGTTCTTACCCTGCTTTCTCAGTCCAGTATTTATGTATTTATGTTTTGCACCATAAGTGCCTGTTAACCCAAGACAAAAACGTCATTTAAAAAAAATAATAAAACAACAACAAAATGTGCAGACAAACACAAACACAAACTGAATTTGGAGGTCGGCGAAAATAAATAATTTCAGCATGTAATAAGTGAAACTTAACTCCCCAACTTTTATTTAATCTGCAACTAAATCCATTCTCCCTTGCGAAGAGCTAAATTTACTGTTTAAGACCCATAACAAAATGTGCATTGATCAGTTTCCATCTGTACTGTTCAGTTGGTAGCATTACGTGTCCATGACACAATGTCAGATGTCCTGCGGTTTATGTAGGGTATCGTATCTTACAGGATCATATATGTTAGGTTCTACAGCACTTAGTATTTTTGCTCAAACATAAATAAAGGCTTGACTGTAACATCTGCTTTTACTGACAGCTGCAAGAAAAAGGTTTAGTATTCTTAGGTTGTGACTTATTATACACATGTAAACTGCAGTCATGTATGCTATGCGCCTTGTATGAAACATGCAACCTGTATGAAAAAATAAAATCGAAATGGTAAAATCTCTAAAATTTAGACATTGCTAACTTCAACGGATCACTAACAAAAGCAGAAGAGGTTAATATAGTTGAATTAACTTTATTTCCTTTGCTGTCTTCAGTCCATAGATGAATTCCATGAAATAGTTCTTTACCCAGATTCAGCCAGTCAATATGTTTTGTTACCTCCGTATACAAAGGAACACCAGAAATGTCTGGAGAGGAGGTTAGAGGTGCCAGGGAAGAGGTTATAGCACCAATTGTTGGGCTAACTGGCCATGACAGATGAGTGGCTACATCATTAAGGGCCCCTCATGGGTAGAAGCATTCTGAAGTAAAATATTTTCACAAACAAGACCATTTTGAACCTTCAATTTAGGGAAGCTGCCGTTCTCCTTCAGTAAAATGTTAAGTTCCTGTAAGGGTACGTCAGGGCAGACCTCTCTTTTTAAATTGTTTAAACTCACATATCATTATAAAATGTAATGATTGATAACACTCCAGCACCAATAATTTTACATAGTTAAAATGTAACGATTAGAACTGGTTATTTAAAAATGTAATGACAACGATAATGTTGGAACTTTGTTTAAATAGCCTCTTCTAGTCTTAACTGTCAGAATAAATTATTTCTGGAAATTTCCATAATAGTTCATTACAGCCTTCCTGTCACAGCTGGCCCAAGAACTACATGCATGTTTTGGACTTTTTTGTTACAATATACTTCAATCTCCTACTAATTTCAATCTTCACGAAGAAATAATATTCTGGGGAGATCATTTTATAACCCAGAGAAATATGGTAAGTGTAGATGGAGAAATGGAGAAAATCCAACTCAACATATTAACAATTTTCATTGTCCTTCAAACCTAGTATTGCCTAGTATTACAGTATAAATGACCTTCGCACACTTAATAAATTGTTCTTTGTAACTGACATTGCGTGCGACAAAGGGTTAAAATACCTCCAGAGACATTTGCTGTTCTTCACTTTCCCTTGTGCGAGAGATAGGGCAAAATACCCAACCATCCTGATCCAAATAAAACCATTATATTCTGAGTATCTTCTATCTGCCATGCTCTTATTCTCTACCTCATGGGCTGCCATGAAATTGACATTTGAAAGTAATTGTACGGTGAAATCTACCAAATTCTACAAACTGTGTTTCAGATTTCAGGGACGCAATACACCTGAAATCTTTTCTGTATTACTTTACAGTCCTCTGCATAGCACAGCTGTGAGCGAGCCAGTGCTGAAGGGGATTATTAGACCCAGGCAGAGAGCTAAAGCGCACCTAGCTGATCTGCATTGCTTATCTTGGGTAGACACTGGTCTGTCAGGACCAGTCTGCATGCCCTCCATACGTGTCCCTTGCTTTCATTGTCTTGCTGCTGGTAGCTCTCCCCTGCTCCTATAAACAACCAATTACTGACCCAAACAGATGTCAGGGGCTATGATCAAATAATTTAGCTGGAGTGAAGAGAACTTAATACAGGTCAATTTCACTCTGTTAGACATGGTGTCTGACTCAAGAGAGAGGAGGGCATCTTGCCTGACACAAGATTGCATTCTGTTTAGAAGTTTAGAGACAGCCTGCAGAATTTGAAGGATAGGTTGGATGCCAAAATAATAGTTTGTTTTCAAATTGCACTGAATGCAGAGGGTGGTCCCCTGTTATTAATTGAGAAATCTGACTACCACTGTGTGCATTCTGTACTGATTTATGTACACCAGTTATATTTTGGATCTATCTATCAAAGTAGCTATCAAGTCATATCCAGCAAATGTGTTTTAGCAGTTGGCCCCACAGCTTGATTTATCTGAGGCCCAGGTAAAATGGCTTATAGCAGATATGTGGAGGGAAATATGTCATATGAACCCAATATCTCATTTTTATTCTGCCTGTCAATAGTAGTTTAAAAAATACTTACTGGATTAAGAACATAAGAACATAAAAAAATTTACAAATGTATCTTTACACCAGCAAAGGAGAAGCCATACTAATGGGGGATTTCAACTTCCCCCATATAAAATGGGAAAACCTGGTGGGGAGCACGACGGACGAAATTGAAATGGTGGAAATGACAAATGACTGCTTCCTAACACAATTTGTCAAGGCACTGACTAGAGGGGAGGCATGATTTAGTCTTTTCAGATAACAAAGACAGAATAACTAAAACAGAGGTCAGAGAGCCATTGGCAAACTCAGACCACAACATGGTCTCATTTTGAAGTATTTTTTAAAACCCCAAAAGTAATGACTAAAGCTAAGGTTTACAATTTTAGAAAAGCAGACTGTGAAGGTATGAAGCAGAGACCAACAGAAGTAGACTGGAGTAAAAGAGAGAAAACATCCACAGAAAAGGGTTGGCTGTTTTTCAAAAATGTAGTACTAGAGGCGCAAAACAATTACATCCCAAAAGTAGACAAATCTAAATCTAAAACAAAATGGCCAAAATGGTTTAATAGATCAATTAAAAAAAAATATTCAGTGAAAAAAGGCACTTTACAAAGCGTTTAAAAAGGACCAAAAACAAAGTACACAGAAAGAGTACTTGGAACTGCAAACACAAGTCAAAAAAGAAGTTAGAAAAGCCAAGAGAGAGATAGAAATCAATATTGCTAAGGGGGCTAAAACCAATTCCAAAATGTTTTTCCAATATTATAACAGCAAGAGAAAACTCAAAGAGGAGTTTAATGTCTAAGAGACACAAATGACAAAATCATAGACGAAGAAAAAAAATAGCAAATATATTAAATGATTACTTTTCACAGGTTTTTACAAAGGAGGACAAGGACAACATGCCTCACATGTCGAACTGTTCCTATCCAGTTTTAAATAACTTTAGCATAACAGAGGCAGAAGTGTTAAAGGGACTAGGAGCTCTTAAAATAAACAAATCCCCTGGGCCGAATGAGATCCTCCCAATAGTACTCAAAGAAATGAGAGAAGTTATTTACAAACCGCTAACCAAGATCATGCAACAGTCTCTTGACACAGGGGTTGTACTGACAGACTGGAAAATTGCAAACGTAATACCGATCCACAAAAAGGGAGACAAAACCGAAACAGGTAACTACAGACCAATAAGCCTGACTTCTATTATATGTAAACTTATGGAAACTATAATAAGATCCAAAATGGAAAATTACCTATATGGGAACAATATCCTGGGAGACAGTCAGCATGGTTTTAGGAAAGGGAGATCATGTCTAACTAACCTGCTTGATTTTTTTGAGGATGCAACATCGACAATGGATAATTGCAAAGTATACAGCATGGTTTATTTAGATTTCCAGAAAGCTTTTGACAAAGTCCTGCATAAAAGATTAATTCTCAAACTGAACACAGTAGGGATTCAAGGAAATGCATGCACATGGATTAGGGAGTGGTTAACATGTAGAAAACAGAAAGTAATGATTAGAGGAGAAACCTCAAAATGGAGCGACGTAACCAGTGGTGTACCACAGGGATTAGTATTAGGTCCTCTGCTATTCCTAATCTACATTAATGATTTAGATTCTGGTATAGTAAGCAAACTTGTTAAATTTGCAGACACCACAAAAATAGGAGGCGTGGCAAACACTGTTGCAGCAGCAAAGGTAATTCAAAATGATCTAGACAGCATTCGGAACTGGGCAGACACATGGCAAATGACATTTAATAGAGAAAAGTGTAAAGTATTGCACGCAGGCAATAAAAATGTGCATTATAAATATCATATGGGAGATACTGAAATTGAAGAAGGAATCTAAAATTGAAGAAGGAATCTATGAAAAAGACCTAGGAGTTTATGTTGACTCAGAAATCTAGACAATGTGGGGAAGCTATAAAAAAGGCCAACAAGATGCTCGGATATATTGTGAGAAGTGTTGAATTTAAATCAAGGGAAGTAATGTTAAAACTTTACAATGCATTAGTAAGACCTCATCTAGAATATTGTGTTCAGTTCTGGTCACCTCGTTACAAAAAGGATATTGCTGCTCTAGAAAGAGTGCAAAGGGGACTTTTCTGGCCTGAAAAAAGAAACAAGGATCAGGGGTCACAAATGGAGATTAGATAAAGGGGCATTGAGAACAGAAAATAGGAGGCACTTTTTACACAGAGAATTGTGAGGGTCTGGAACCAACTGATCTGGTTTCTTTTTTGACATTTTACAGTATATTTACAGACTAAGGCAATGCACAGTTGAACTCTCCAAATAGCTTTGAACAGGGCTTATTCACCAGTTCAAACTTTGACGATATCTGAAATAGAATTTCTGATTTCTTTAAGGTACAATGATGTGGTGCTTCATTTGTTTTGCACCCATTAGCAGATATCTGTTTTTGTTGGCCAGTGTGCAAACTGTCATCTACAAACATGTATCTGCTGAACAGATGCCATTTGACATTTTATCTGTTCAGCAGTTTTTGTTCACAAATTGATGTGAAAACAGCTTCAAATGTTGCTTTACATGCTGTTTTCAAGCATATATTTTCCTTCAACATTTTATGGTGTTTTCAATCTTTCAGATTTTTGTTTGCAATCTTTCTGAGTGGTTTCAAAACTGAGTTATTGTCATGTTTCTTTAAATCAGTCTTTATCACATACGACAGCAATATGATGAAGTGAAAATAAACTCAGGAGAAGTACGATAAAGTACTTATTGACTGTCAGTAATAGCTGAATTAGGGCACCATTACTGTGCAGCAGAATTAAATTAAGTTTCAATGGCATGGTTCCTTTAATGTAAGTACTAATTCGTTTTTAAAGTCATTTTCGCAGTACCAGTGCCCTGTAATTCTTTTGTTTTTGTCATCTAAAGCGGCTTGTCTAAAAATTAAAAGGCAAGGCCCAGAGCACTTTTCCACCTTATTATAGTATTAATGAGAGGACTGATTTTATCACAGTCTTCACAATCACAGAGCACTGCAATAGCTAAATAAACAGTAAAAGTCCTTATGTCCCCATGGGCTCTTTCTGTGTAATTAAAATCAATAGGATCTTCCTCTGAAGAGCACTTTAACCAAGAGAGCTCTGCAAAACCCTCTCTATTGCTAAATAACTCCTTGTGTTACCGTTATTGCACACTGTTTGTGTACACAGTACTGCATGTGTGTGTCGAGCTGGAGTCACACAGGGCTTTTCACAGGTTCCTTCCCAGTTAGACGCTATTAAAATAGTCTGATATACCAATCCCTATTCAAACTTTAAGGACTGTTTTGAAGGAATTATTTTTTAGGGTGGTTTTGAAGAGTTTTAATAAATATTTCCTTTGATTAAATTGTGTTTGAAAAAACACAGCTTAAAAAGATTTTTATGAATTGCATACTTGATTTAATTAATCAAAAACAGTTCTTAACAAAACATTCCTTGAAACAGTCCAAGTTGGTGCCATTATGAGCTATATGTACTCAGCTTTCTAAGCAGTTTTTTCAAAGTGACCTAAAAAAAAGATTTGTCCTGTCAGATGTATATGGGAGCCCTCTAAAAAAAACACCTTCAGCTGTTTATTTCTATTTTTTAAAACAAAAATGTGTTTTATTACACTTAGAAAAAAAAGCTTACATTAAGACCTGGCTTTGCCATATCCTGCAACAGCGACACGATGGTCTTCTTTACAAAATGCTTGGCCGTTGCTTTCAGTTGACTGGACTGTCACTTATAACTTTAAAGTATGTTTCAAAGCTCTTTTCAAAATGGCCGCTCTAGTGCACTGGGGTTTGGATCTGCCCTCCACTGTATAATTAACTTATATATAAATTCTGCACATGTTTTGTGTGGTTTCCCATGTAAGTAATCGAGATATATTGCTGACTAATTCAGATTCTTTGTATGTATAGTAGCATGTAGACTCCATTACTATCGAAGCAAAGAGTAGGATTTAGTGCTTAGTAATCAAATACACTGTTTCTTTTTTCTTTGATATTTTGAATATTTAATCCACACTCTTGAGACGTCGAGCACGCTGTATCCATTGACCCCTCCTAGATCCTGTTGTGAGAACCACTGCCACGCTAAAGGAAAGCCACCAGCTGACTTTAAGGATGCATAAGGGCGAGAATACGGAACAGCTCTATTCTCTAGTCTGTAGGCTTGGGCTCGGGGGTAGAGTGGCGTCCCCTGCTGTGGGCAGGTTATATTGACGACACCAAATTGGGGAGCAGGAGAACTGGAGCCACATCCCCCACTGACGATCCAGCCAGGGCAAGCAAAGATATCCTTAATAGTACCATTCGGGTAGTTTTAATTATATTTTTACAGAACCCCGCTACTTACTCTTTAAGAGTAAAGATATTTTTCCAAATATGAATAATTTGCCGAAAACCTGATCTAAAAGGCATCAGAGTCTCCTTGGCTTGACTCCCCTTATGCTGTTTTTCAGTAAGTTCCAATCTGAGCTAGAGGGCCGAGGTAAGGCTGAAAACTCATAGTGGAAAGAATTCCACCCTTTGCAAAATATAAAACTTAAAGTAACTGTTTTCCAAACTTTCAATCCGCTAGTTAGTCTACTGCAGTCTCTATATCTGTATGGTGCCAAAAAATTGTTTCACTGTAGTTTAAGAGACTGCATTGCATTTGTATCACTTGATCTGCATAGCCATACCTTTATTTTTTGTATTTTCCCAGGAAAAACACTACATGGTTTAAAAGCAAGGCAAAATTGAAATTTAATCTATTAGCGCAGCGTCAAATGTTTGTACAGCAGTTGATCTATATATCTATCTAGCTGAAATTCTTGAGTGAATGAAGCTGCTCTTCCCTGCCTCTCAGCAGCTTCTCAAACTTAATTTTCTGAAGATTGCTTGCCCATTTGAGAGGAGAAAGTTGATTCCTCTTATTGTTTAGAGCTACAGTCTGCAATGAGATGTCAGAGTTGTTTAGCAGAGCCCTCTGGATGGAGACCTAACTGCTAGTGGCTGCTTTTAGCACATTGGTGCGAATTACTTGACTTGCGAAACTAAGCAGCAATTAGACACCCCACCTCTGAGCGGAAATGAGAAATATTTGCTGTTTGGCCTTCAGATGATCCTGGCTCCTGCTGAGACTTGTGTCACGGGTGACAAATTTTGATTATTTATGCACAATTTTTAGTTGTTATTATTATTATGATTTGTATTATTTCCACTTATTCATTTGGTTATTTTCATTCACTGAGATTTATTATTAGACATTTTGTTTTGTAGTGAGCACATTTAATTCACTGTGTTTTGGAACTGTACTGTTTTTGTTTTCACCCGGAGGGCACTCACAGGGAACCTGCTTGTCTAGGAGAAACGACGCTAGGCTGAAATTATTAGACTGCTGACAAGTGTGGGCAATGAAAGCCTGTATTTAACCAGGGAGAAAACAGCACACAGGGTTGGGAATCGGCGGCAGAGGAGCGGAGAGAAGGAAGGAAGGAAGGAAGGAAGGAAGGATGGAAGGAAGGAAGGAAGGAAGGAAGGAAGGAAGGAAGGAAGGAAGGAGAAATGCAGAGATGAGAGAAAGACACGGTGGAGACAGAGAGAGAGAGACAAGGGGAAACGGAGCAGAGCAAAATCGAACAGAGCAGCCGTTGGAGTATGGCCGAGTGAGACCAGGCTTGAACACAGCACTTTACTGCTTTACAGATGCGAGAGAGAGAAGCCGAGGACCGACAGCTGGAACGAGATTTGATTGCTGCTACAGTGTCCTCTACCTTGCTAAAGTCAAGTGTTTACTTTGGTTGCTGCTTTTTCCTATTGCTATCCCCACGTATATATTGGCTATGCCAGTTTTTATGAGGACTTTTTTTTTTTTTTTTTCTCCCCAATTTGAAATGCCCAATTATTTTTTAGGCTCAGCTCGCCGCTACCACCCCTGCGCTGACTCGGGAGGGGCGAAGAAGAACACAAGCTGTCCTCCGAAGCGTGTGCCATCAGCCGCCCGCTTCTTTACACACTGCGAACTCACCGTGCAGCCGCCTCAGAGCTACAGCGTCGGAGGACAACGCAGCTCTGGGCAGCTTACAGGCAAGCCCGCAGTCGCCCGGCCAGACTACAGGGGTCGCTGGTGCGCGGTGAGCCGAGGACACCCTGGCCGACCTAACCCTCCCTCCCCCCGAGCGACGCTCGGCCAATTGAGCGCCGCCCACTGGGAGCTCCCGTCCACGGTCGGCTGTGGAATAGCCTGGACTCGAACTCGCGACGTCCAGGCTATAGAGCGCATCCTGCACTCTAGCGAGCCCCCGAGGACTTCTTTTTATAGTAATTGCTGGCATGTCTTTTTATTGTTTTTACTCCTTTTAGTAGTTTTACTTGTTACATCTTTGCCAATGTATAATTAATGCGTGTGTGTGTGTGTGTGTGTGTGTGTGTGTATAAATATATATATACATTCTGCACATATTTTGTGTGGTTTGCCATGTAAGTAATCAAGATATATTGCTAACTAATTCAGATTCTTTGTATGCATGGTAGCATGTAGACTTTGTTAGTATCGAAGCAAAGAGAAGGATTTAGTGCTTGGTAATTAAATACACTGTTTCTTTTTTTCTTTGAGGATGACTGTTATTTTTAATATTTAACCCACACTCTCAGACCTCTAGCGCGCTGTATCCATTTAGGAGGGGTGTTCGCTTGACCCCTACTAATTGCTGTTGTGCGAACCACTGCCACGTTAAAGGAGAGTGACCAGCTGACTTTAAGGACGCATAAGGGCGAGAATACGGAACGGCTCGATTCTCTAGTCTGTAGGCTTGGGCTCGGTGGTAGAGTGGCGTCCCCTGCTGTGGGCAGGTTATATTGGCGACACCAAATTGGGGAGCAGGAGAACTGGAGCCATATCCCCCACTGACGATCCAGCCAGGGCAAGCAAAGATATCCTTAATAGTACCATTCTGGGGGTTTTAATTATATTAGTCTACGATTTAGTGTTTTACCTGTCTTACCTATCTTGACGTAATTTTGTTATAAAAATTGTCCTAATACTTACCTTGGTGTTGTCTTGGTGTGATGTGGTCTGGTGCTGTTCCCCTCTGTGGATGCCTCTATGATGTGTGTTGAAAAAAAGAGATAAAATTGTTCTGTGCTTATAGCCCAGATCTGGCGTAGTCGGGACTATTCATTTTGTGTCTAGGTAAATCTGGCACTAGCGTAAGAGCTGCTGTCACACTTGGGTCCATCTGCTCTTATCAAAGCTGCTGGACAATTGGCTAAGGTAACAGCAATTGTAGGTGATTTTTTGATCCATTTTAACAGCTACATTATGTTTTCAACCTGACTCTATTTAATATAAAATGTGAAATAAATATTGTAAAAAATGTTTACTAGTTTTTATTAATATAATTTAATCATATTTCACTAATATTTTAAAAACTAGTAAAGAGGTGGGGGCTCCCGAGTGGCGCATCCAGTAAAAGCACTCGCTAGAGTGCAGGATGCGCTCTTAGCCTGGACGTCGCGAGTTCGAGTCCAGGCTATTCCACAGCCGACCGTGGACGGGAGCTTCCAGTGGGCGGCGCTCAATTGGCCGTCGCCCGGGGGGAGGGAGGGTTAGGTCGGCCAGGGTGTCCTCGGCTCACCGCATAGCAGCAACCCCTGTAGTCTGGCCGGGCGCCTGCGGGCTTGCCTGTAAGCTGCCCAGAGCTGCGTTGTCCTCAGACACTGTAGCTCTGAGGCGGCTGCACGGTGAGTTCGCAGTGTGTAAAGAAGCAGGCGGCTGACGGCACATGCTTCGGAGGACAGCGTGTGTTCATCTTCGCCCCTCCCGAGTCAGCCCAGGGGTGGTAGCGGTGAGCTGAGCCTAAAAAAAAATAATAATAATTGGGCATTTAAAATTGGGGAGAAAATAATAAAAAAAGAGAAAAAAAAACTAGGAAAGAGAAATAGTACTAGAAAGAGTTCTAAGTATGCAATTTTGTCAAAAAAGCTTTGAACAATTCTTGATTTGGTGATACCTTAAGTAATTATGACGTTCCTGTATTAGAATGTTGTAACAGCTCTCACATGATAGCCTGGTTCTTTCTTTACAATAGTAAAGATCTGGTGTTGAAGAGTGCAAGATACTGGGATTGCAACCAGCCTCCACATGTGCGTTGGGCTTTCTCGTCCCACCTTCTCATCCCCTCTGATCCCACGATTGAGCCAGCTTCCTCTTTTATACCCAGTGAATGGATGTCAGCAATCTACTGACCTCTGGAGGACAAAGGCCAGCCCTACAGGTGTTCACATTTGAGCTCACTGGACGCCTGGCCAGTAGGGTTGGCTGTAGCGCGATGAGGAGAAACAGTCCCAACCGTTTTTGCCTCCCTAAGACACAGGCGCACCATAGCCAATGCGACGCTCCCTTTGGAATGCCAAGCGAAGACCGTCAACTTCACACAGCCAGAACTCTAACCTGCGCTGTATGACTAACCCTGCACCCCACGCGGGAAACCTAGATTAATAGATTTTTAATCAGCATGCTTTCTTTTTTTAAGCAGAACAACAAGTTTAATTTATACTCTGACCTGGTGGTCTCTGAACCTCTAGCGTTAGGAAAGGAGGGAAGAGGCGGTCCATGTGTGTGCCCCTGAACAAGGGCCTTGATTGCATGCATGGATGGACCAAGTAAACAGCCACAAACAACAACAGCTACAATTACATTTGTAAGGGTGTTTCACTGCATGGTAAATGCTACTGCAAATCAAGGTCAGTACATTAGGTGCTTAAAAATTAACCCCTGGGTAAAATAGTTTCACCAAAAAAATGTAATCTGGAAACATCCAACCGGTGAGCTGTGAACCACACAATCACTTCACACTTTTCCTTGTGAAAGGTTGTCTGATGACGTTTGCTGAAGTCCTGCCCTTGTTAGATATAAAGATGGGTTCATACTTACACACAGTAAATTCTCAACAGATCGGAGCAAGAGGAGCACAGGGGAGATTTACAACATTAACCTGCTTATTGAGCAGATTGATATCAAGACATAGACCTTGTGATTAAAAGAAGAGATCCAGGCAAACCTGGAAGGGCAAGCACCTCGTCCTGACTGCTGTCTCTGCTGACAGGCCGTAAAGCAAGGGAGAAAGTCACAGGAGAAAGAATGGCTTCTCAAGATTTGTCACTGAATCTAGGGACAGCAAAAAGTATCCTAATGAAAGGGAAACTACATCTTAAACTAGCTTTGAAACATGGACAATGCTGTCAGTTTCAGCATAATTGTTTTGATTGAAAACTGCAGTGCAATTATAGAGTTCTTACACTGTAGTCATCTGGTAATTGTTTTAGCATTGCTTGGTAACTATTTTATAATTACTGTCATCCAGTGCACAGTTTTATATTTATTTCCTCTAATTATCCCCTTAAAATGATAATTGAACAATGTACAAGTATATAAAGTTATAATTACTTGGTTACAGGATATCAATTATTTTATAAACAGGACATTTTGTGTTTTGAGCTTCAATTTTCCATTGCTTTTTTATGTCTACCAGAGAATAATCAACGCACTATGAACCTGATTGGCTGAGACAATCTGTGAGGTTTATAATTAATACCATAAGTAATGCTAAAAACAACTAAGAATTACATTAATTTCACTTTTAACCAAACAATTACTTAGCAATTACTAAGCTATATATGAAAACCTAACCTGACATTTTTACTGTTTTAGTGTTACGCCCTTCAGCCCAAAGATGACAACGCTACCCAGAAAGGTTAGATTTAATTCCAGCATCTGTCATATTATCATTGTCCTTGTTTATTATGAGCCTGTATATTGTGGTTTAATATGAACAATCACTAATGTTCACATTATTCCTAATGTAATTACTCGGTAGTATCTACTGTGATAACATTTCTATTACAGGAATCTACATTTAGAAACATGGGCAGATCTCACACTCCAGAGCAAAAGAAGCTACCTTGAGGGTGTCCAATCCAGAGGAAACAGGATGAGAGCATAGGTCCTATTCCCAAGAGTAGATCACATCAATTAATCACGTTAATTAAAGACATCACATTAATCATTAATAAAGTAACCAGGGCTACCTCAATGACTCCAGCACGGCTGAGCTGGGGAGATTACAAACCCCTGGGAATGGGAGTTTCAAAGGAACAGCTCATTCAACTTTATCCTGTGCCTCTGATCACACGGACTGCCTCGTTTAGAGCTAAGTGCTGAACTTTGTCTACCAGCTTGGACAAGACTACCAATGCCCCAGTGACTAAGTCTAAGAAGGGAGAAGCAAGTAAAGACAAAAATACAGCAACAACACAGAGAAACACAGGTAAGATTCAAAAAGGTTGGAATACAGTGTTAGTAATAAGAATATAAGGGTAGAAGAGATGGTTGCTATGCTATCACATCATCGAACCAGTATAATTAAAAAAGCACACAGCTACTGTCATTGATACAGATATTTTTGATAACTTAATAAGAACCTTGAGCAGTCATTAATGTCATAACCCCCAACTACCTCCCCCAAAGTTACACTGAATTAGCAGATTAATTCAAAGTTTTTTTTCAAAATATATATGCCTTGTATAAAATACCAAATAGTAAAAGAAAATGTCCTAATCCTAACAACTGCTTTTCAGGTATTATTTTCAAAAGTTGGTAGAAGATTTTACTAATGGGAAAGAATTGTTTTAAGCAAAAGTAATTTTTTTTTTTGCCATTTTGACTTTTACTTCTGCTCTGTTTGGCTCACAAAAGTTACAATGTTTAAATAACTGTACAATTAAATTTGATTTACCTGTAACTGAATTATTTTCAGAGTTTACAAAGAAGTAGATTATCTGTGTGACTTACCAAGGTTTAAAGACTTACAGAGCCCCTTTATAGTACCCTAGTTTTGTTTTTAGTGTCAGGTCCACAAATGTAAGGCAATCAGTGAACTGTCTGGTTTTTCAAACAAAACTATCACTGTCTCAAGCTATCCATTTAGAAAAAAGAAGAAAAGTAAAGGCACCACTGACTTCATGCTTTATTCTCAGACACTATCCATCTCTCTAAATTGATTTTTGATATCCATAGTGACCTGGAAGGGAGACACAGCGATAACTCTCTGAAAGTGGAAAACAATATTATTCCCACAAATATGAAATACTTGCCGGCAGGTTAAATCTACTGTGCAATGAATTATGTGACCCCGGAGCTCCAATAATTCTTTTGCATTTTTACAGAGTCGCGAGAGGGTCTGCAAGCTCTGACAATCACTTAACTGCTCAAATCAGCCTTAAACTACAGTCTGGGACATTTTATTTAGCTGTTGCGGTTTTGACATTGCCAGTCAATTTTGTTTTTGAAAGTGAAGAAAAAAACATTCATTCATTCATTTCATTTCTGCAGTTACAGAATTCATTTGTTGATTTTATTATATTTTCGTCTTCCATCTGACTTGAATATCTTTGTCATGCTACTCAGCCCAAATAAATACAAACAGCCATGTCGGGGGGGGGGGGGGGGGGAATAGAAAATTGTACGCTTGAGATCCATACATAAAGAAATTATTCTTTGTCACATTGCATTTACTTTAGTCACTCAAAAATAAGAACATTGAAGGACTTCCCAGTGTCTGCTAGAATATTTTTTATCATTTTGTAATGCTGTTTGATTGGCATGATAGAAAGCAGTACCTGTTCAATTTCTTTAACTTTAAAAAAGGTCTCATATTTGGGCTTGACCTTTTTTGGACTACCTGAATGGGATCTAAATTGATACTGGCAACATATGCACCAACCGTACCTCCTGTTTCTCATTTCAATTATAACTTCCTCTGCCTTGCAATAGCAGAATATTAGATTAGGGAGTTCTATTTAGTGTTTAGAACATAATCAAAAGGAAGATGTACATGGTTTGAGTTTCACAGTTTTGTACAATCTGTTTTTTTCATCACTTGAGTATAAAATGTAAATCGGTTTGCATAGAAATTTGAAGTTCTGTACAATGAAAAGTTGGACAAACAAAATTCCACGCAACCTAAAATGTGACCACAAGCCCTGTTCCTATAATATTTTACTAATGAGTAAAGCTTCAATGTTTAAATACATTCGGCGCAATATAATACCCAGATTCCTTGCCTCAGAAGTTGGTAGGTGGCAGATGGAATGAAGGATGAACTCCATGGACTCCAGATAATGGATGGGAACAAGGAGTGTTCAATCACAAGGTAGACAATCACAACCTTCCTCCTGTAAAGCTCCTTATAGGCTATGATCACTCCATGAAAGAGAAAACTAATGACACAAGAGGGATGGCATTGCTTTTTGAGGGAGGTAGGTTTACACAAACCAAGGGTACATGGTGTGCAGAACTACTAGGGAGTGTGTTACATGGACCAAGGAGAGCAAGGTGTGTGGTGGAAGTTTCGTTCCCAGACCCTTGAACAGAGATTCAGGCCTTACAGACAAAGTGGAGTAAAACAAGTTTAATGGTTTGCAAACCCGAGAACACTCTCAACACACGTGGTATTAGAAAAACATTGAGTAGAGTTCTGACCACGCAGCGTCAGTAAGCATAATATATACCTTGTAACCTACAGTTATTGCGAGCCAATCACAGAAGCTTAACTCAGTATACGTTGGATAGCAACAGCTTGGAAGATTAAGATGAGACCAATCATATTCAACAATAACAACTTATTTAAATTGCAAGCATCCTAAAGTTAAACCTATTCTAACTAAGTCGGTGACATTTCTGAGAAGAGTCACGGATGCAGCTTGCGGTTACTAAATAAAGAGAACTTCCTCTTTCTAGCTAGTAGTCGGTATCTTTCCATCCCTTATATGGGCCGCCTGCACCTGCTACAAGAAAAGAGGAAACATGTACAATAACAAGTACCAGTGTACGATGTCTTATTACAATATGATACCTACATTTTACAA
The DNA here is from genome assembly GCF_902713425.1 of Acipenser ruthenus. Taxonomy (NCBI): domain Eukaryota; kingdom Metazoa; phylum Chordata; class Actinopteri; order Acipenseriformes; family Acipenseridae; genus Acipenser; species Acipenser ruthenus. The sequence continues at coordinate 97,409,324 of NC_081190.1, read as the reverse complement.
CGCGTATTAGCATTTAAACCTTAACATGTCAAACCTAAACAATTACAGCAGTAGCAACAATGTAATTATTCCAGTATAGGTGTGGCTCAGTTTTTTTTACAATATAAGAACATAAGAAAAGTTACGAACATTCTGCCCATTGAATGCTTGTCTGCTAATTGTTTCCAGATGGCTTTTGAAGGATCCCAATGAATTTAACAGCAGCATATCCTCCATACCACTCTCTGTGAGAAGAAGTGCCCCCTACCCAATTTTGAATCTGTTCCCACAACTACCGAAGTTGTGACTGGGCTTGACTTTGTTGATCCTTTTTAGTCAACAGATATATATTGTATACTGTACTATACAGTTCTAGTAATTATAAATCAGTGTTTCTGGAATTGTTTTATGTAACATCATGCAGAAGTACTCTGGGATCAGATTAATATATTGTGTAAATTAGGCAGTTTAAAAAAAAACAGCCAATGTGATTTTAATGTAGCGCAGCAGGTACAGTGTCGGACAGAAAGGGTAAGGGTTATGTGATGTCACATATTAGAAAACAATTCAGTATCATCAGCCAATCAGCTTCCAGCCCTAGTGGGCATTAATGAACAGTAGATGCCCACTGTAACATCACTGCATCAAATTTAAAATCTATCCGCGCAAGTGCTGCCTTTTTCATTTTGACTTGCCGTAGTGAAATCTATTGGACAGCAAATACTAACCAAAGACACAACTGGTTGAAATGTATTTTATTATCCATCAAAACCAGCCACAAGGTCAAGGTAAATGTAGGTTTTAAAGAGTTTTTCTAAAGAAAATAACGAGAAAGATAATTTTCTAATAGCGATAGTGCCCTCTCGATGAAGGCTCTAGTGTGGTAGGTGACCTTGATTCCGTTAGCGGACTCGCCTTCGGCTCGGGGCACATAACTCCAGTAGCGGTCAACCATCATCGATGGGCACTATCACTTAAATATCAATGTAGACCATGTTATGTGGCAAGGGTTTCAGGCAGAATGGAAGTTAGGAGTATTTAAAGAAACCGTGGCATGATGGATAACAGCAAGCGAGTAAGTTCAGTCAGGAAACTCAAGCAATAGTTATTTACTAAAGCTTAGACTAGACAACATTACTACAGTGTACATATTTTTACACTACATTTTTTGGCCCTTGGCCTTGCCTTTCAAGGTACCTCTGCACACAAATTAACACGCAGATAAGTGGAGAGGCTGACCGTAGGGAAGCCATGGGCAGGGGGGCAGGATCGCTGCCCTCTCTGTTAGACAAAGCCAAAAAGCAGGTGGAGGATGGGGAGGAGTAGGCAAACTCTGGCGCACAGCAGTGGCGGTAATGAATTCAAGTAAGATATTAATCCCTTCCTTGCCGATCACTGGACATCCGAAGATAAATAAGATACTAGCTATTCGACTGATGATTTGTCCTGGTATTGGAAGCATCTAAAATATGCTTGATGTTTACGTGATTTGACCAAAAGTTAAAAGTGAGTTCCCTGCCTGAACCATCGCTTTGCTTAATATAAGGTGAAGGATCTGATGTGGTCCTGTATCCAAGGTAAAGAAATGCAAAAAGTCACAATATACAAGAGATGTTGTGGAGAAGTATTTTATTATTTTTCCTTATTTCCCTAAACTAAGACCACCAAGGCTAATTCTACTGCCAGGTATGCACCACGACTTTAACCTTATAACATGCACCCTGAGTGCACATTCATGATAGAGTAAAAATCTCATGTATGGAATATGGTGTTAAACATAATATTACATTTTGTTGGAGATACAACTATACATTTGTAACCCCGGGGTAAAGTGGTAAGCACATTGCTACATTTCATATAATGGTCTGGCCTGTGTAATAGGATTTCTGGAGGATAGATCTTGTGGATGTTTCTGACAGATGAAAAAAAACAGAATTGGATGAAGCAGGGGGATGTATTAATTACAGTATTGTACTACAGTATGTGATTAAAAAATAATTCAGCCTTCACTGTGTGTTGGAATATCACTGATAATCGGTACTTTAGTCTGTGTAAATGAAATGTGATTTCGTCAATGTCATAGACCAGTGCACAGACTTACAGTAGATATCAGCCTCTTCCATGAATTAATTCTCAGTGGTTTGTACTATTGATTGAATGAAGCTCTAATCGTCACTAAAGGAGATATGGAGATGTTTGGCATGGCAAGGTCAGTTGCATTTTCGTCTTATTGAAACTAGTTACACAAAAGTAGAACATTTTTCACCTTTCGGTGAAATAAACAGTGTGTGTGAGGGGGTGGGGGGTGGGGGTATTCTCTCTAGAAGGCTGGTGTAGCCATTAGCAGGGGTCTGCTCCTGTCCAGTTGTATGATGGCTATTTTCTAAATAAAACCTCATGTTCCTGGTCTGGGAATTTATTGCATTTTTGTGTTTTTTGACCATCTCATCCACCCAACTCTCAACATTAGTATAGTGCAATCTATGGCATGCAATCTAATAATGTAGCTGTCTAATCTAGACAATAATGAGCACTTCATATTAACTGGTAAATTGTTTTGAGCTGAACTCACTGTACTATAATCCCTAAGTACTGTAAGCCAACTTACCTGTTACATTCTAAATGCATGCTTATATAATGGATAATGTTTTTTCTGGGTTTTTTTACCTACTCTCCCTACAGTATCTCAGTAATGCCATTTCACAATGGATTTCGGTAAAAAAACATACAAGTCTTTAAATAATAAGCATATTCAGAAAACATTGTCGTGCTTATTGTTTATTCGTTATATTTATTATAGACTGCTGAGGAACTTTCAGCCAAACACAGAGCACATGTTTTGCCTGCTGTGTGACAACCAAACATACAAGGAAACCAGATTATTGACATCAGCCATAACCTACCATGCTTACAATCCTAGAATACAGAACTGTTCCAGGAACCTTTTATACAGTCGTACTAAGGACTTTTAAAATCCAGTGAAATATATGTTTCCATTGATAAGAGGTTAGTATTGAGTGATCAGGACTCACTCCAGACAGGATTCTGCTGCAACCTGAGTCTGCTGCCTATCTTGACAGACAGGGAAGTTGCAGTGAAGATGCACATCTCCCTGTATGCAGCACAAGTAATACATCATTGACTGTTTTGACAACTTAGTGTTGGAAGAATTTAGTGCAAACTCGCTTAATAGTTTTATTTTATGAACAGATTTATTGCCTTGTCTGCATCTGATCTCAATCAACATTACATCGATGATTCTGATGCATTTTGTCATTCCCGTGTGGGCTGTAGCTGTGGATGATATTTTAAATGGACTAGCGACAAAAGGACCAGCGAGTAGGGAGGCCCGCAGAGTACTGAGGAGTTTCATGATGTGTGCATCTTTCTCATTGGACAATGTGAGACATACGGTAATTCATCACTCAAAGTGAATCCTAGTGGGGGATTCAGAAGTGACATACACAAAAGTGGGTTAAATCCCAACCCTATGTGGCATCAATGCCATCTTATTCCTGAAGTTAATCACTACGGTTTTCCCCTGACTTGCCAAATGATTCCATTGTTACAGTAAAGAGTTACAGTATTCACCTTCTTGGGCTGCACCGCATGGCAAATCACCAGCTAATGGCACACACATTCCCAGAGGGGATTTCTAATTTCTACTGAGGCATGAGTAGTTAATGGGTAGAATTGCTGGATATGTTTAGAATTAGCTACATGGCCTTTAAAAATGGTTGTCAATTCATAAAATCAACTGGAACAATCTTGGATTGAGAAGAGGCTGGCTTGTACTGTTTTGCTGATGTTGTTTGAAACCTAGCTGGATTGTAACAGCTGTAGTGTTTCTTTTTGCAGGCGTGTGAGGAGAAAAACATGACACAACTGTCACTTGATTCACAAGACAAAGTGCTGCCATTATTTAAATATGACAGAATGCCTCTAAGGGCAATTTCTAAAAAATATTTAAACAATGTAATAAGTGAAATGTCACAGTTAGCTAATTATGTTTAGGCTAATTGTTAATTAGCTTCTCAATGGAGACCATCTTAATTAACAATGGTTATGAACATGTGTGCGGGAGAGAGCAGCATCATAAATGAAGCTAGTAATTGCCATCTTCAGGTGATTAACATGGATTTATTGAGCTTTTTATAGCATTCACTTTGTATTATGATATTCTCTTTAATATATATATATATATATATATATATATATATATATATATATATATATATATATATATATATATATATATAGTAACATTTTGTTGGGTTTTATGAAGCAGGACTCAGGGATACTGTGGAATTCTCGATTTCAAGATTTATTGGTACTAAATAGAGAATTCCTGTTCGGTGCCGGAATTCACATCACCAAAATAATAAACCCTTAATCTATCACAACTATGACCCTTAAACTATCTCCCGCTGTCTCGCTCGCTGTCACTCTCCCCCACAGGCTCATGCACCCCCTTATATACCGTCTCCTCATTTCCCGCCGCTGTCCGGCTCAACCAATCAAGCCCATGCTCTGCAGCCCCCTTTTTCCCGCCACTAACTGGGAGAGATAAAGCATGCGCTTAGCCAGTGCATCCCTGGACATCAGCAGCATGCATTCACACACTCATTCACTCCCCCTTCCCATGCTAACTAATGGTGTGACCCATTCCCCTTACAGTAGATGTAACATAAAATATAGACAAGACAAACAAACGGGACAGACAACGTCGCGAGTCCTGCAACGATGCAGGTTGTTACAATATAAATATACAGACTGCTCCTTTCCACTGACCGTTTCCACCCTATACTGGAAACACTTTTTACTAGCTAGAATAGGACTTCAATTTTCCCTTAAAGCAGAGGGGACCATCATAATAGTTTATCACACTGTAATTTGTCATTGTATGATACATACTTTACTGTTGTATTTCGGTACACTTTGGTATCTATTGAACAAATTAGTAATTCGCCCCTTTATACCGCATTAAGGTCATGGCTCTCATTTTCACCATAATGTGAGATGAACACTGTGCTGTACCTTGATTAGTATCTTTACAATAATTACTATTATATGGGTTAATACCAAATATTTTGATTTGACACATCTTTGAATATTAAATGTTGCAAAATGAAAAACAGTTACAGTATGTTACCCAACATTATTTCCTCATTTTTTATTTAATTATTTATTTACACACAGAAAATGGGTTTGGGTTTATGACTTTCATCTGAGCAAATCTGACTTGGAAAAAAATAATAATTTGACAAGGGAACATTATGGGACTGATTGACAGTGATATGCATAACCTCACCTTGCCAGTGTATTGTCAAGCTTGTATAATTGTTATAAAGCAGAAACATCTTCCTTTAATTATCTGTTCTAAATCTCATACTTTTCTGTTACACTCCACTGATTGAGTTTAACACAAACCGCAATACTTATCTGAACAAGAAACTGACAACACTACGCTGCTGAGGGTCACACAGAAATTACATTTCTACGTATTTCACACACCCCCAGTAGCCATCCTGTAACTGTGTGCTGTGCATCATGCACTGTGGCTGCCGACCTCTGCTGGACTGCGTTCATTTGGAAAAGTGCAATTAAAATGTTATCCTGAAAAGAACACCCAGGCAGCACTGTAAAGAATTTGGGAGGGGGGGGGGGGGGGGGTGCTTGTCATGTTTAATGGTAAATGTGTTGACACATGTCCTTGTCAAGTTTGTGGACATTTGAGATCAAGATATTGACATTCCTGCCTCAAGCATCGAATTCTGAATTATTCATTGGAACACAATGAACTATATTCTCACAGCTCTTCGTTCCAAAGTGTCATTAGCGAGATTTTTTTTTTTTAAAACCGAAGAAGAAAAAAACAGACCCAATAAAATTATGAAAACAGAAAAGAACAGCTCAGGTGTTTATTTAGGAAGATCAACATCTAGGTGGTGTAAAAAAAATAATAATAATCTAAAGGGGCAGAGTGAAATCAAAGGGGTGCTTTAAACATGTAACGACTGAAACAGAAAATGATATACAAAGTGAATCTAGTCAACAAGAAGAATACATTAGTTAACTGGGATATGTCACACCCATTTAACAAAAAAATGTGCTAATAGCAATTGCGACAAAAAAAACATATGCAAATCTATCCCAGGGGGTATACAAACACGTTGGTTCGGTAAATCTCTCAAAAGCATATATGTACTGCAAGTGAGAACCAGGTGGCACCATGAATTAATCCAAAAGGGGCAATCCATTGTCCTATCTAACATATTGCTCAGATTTCTACACATGGGTAAGGACAAATTTGAACTCCACAAAGGAAAAGTTCAACTGCCATGCAGGTACAATCAGAAACTACTAGAGAGTGTGCCTTTTGTAAGGCACTGAGCATGAATGCTTCATTTAGAAGAACACAGATACAAACTTGTTTCCCCGATCAGCAAGGGCACTTAAGGCTGTGCTAGAAGTTTTACAAGGTACACTGGCATCCCTAATGTGCTCAGCGCTTGTAACAATACATATGTAGCTAAGGCCACTCGCTGACATTCATCCATGTCACACTGTGATATATGCACAGTACCTAGTATATTATTATTGATAAGTTTGTGTAATAGGCCAGTGACCATGCACATCACAAATGAGCCATCTTGTCTGCATGCATGGTTATACTATAGCTTTTAACCACATCTCAATTCATCGCCTGGGTACAGAATTCATAACAGTGTTGCATCTCACAACACTGCCTGTATGGAAAACCTGAATTATAATGTGTTCTATCATCACCAATGATATATTTAACTGCACCTGTCTTCTGTAAACTGTATTAGATGTTTGTCTAAATAATATCAGTTTTGTATTTCAGTGGAGTTTGCTTCCTGAACCTATGCTATTTCCCTGGAGAAATATCATGAGACGCATTTTACTAGGCAATACAAACAAACATATCATTTAAATTAATAAAAAAAGGCAATTCAGAAAATAATGTACATTCAGCTGCACTATGCCATTTCTTGTCCAAGAAAATCACTCTTTGTACAGGCATCCACCACTGGGGTTTATTTACTGGTCTGTACCCCGGGGGCATGGGATTACAATCCTGAATAAAATAACCAGAAACGGTTACAGTCAGACAGTTGTGTGATGACATATTACACCAGGCAAGCTGTCACAAATTGGCAACGATTCAACACACAACTAGGCAATGAAATCTAGAGATCGCTCTCGGTGTGAGAAAGATAATTTTTTATTTTGTGTCAATAAGGAGCTACCCCCCCCCCCCCCCCACCCCCCCAAATATGATTCAGACAGAGTGCATTTTAAAGAAAAAAAGAATTGAATACGGGGATGTGTGCCGTAAGTCTATGCTTTCTTTCTGTATGAGAGTCAACTCTTTAGGCCTATCGTGCATTAAAGATTTTAAGGAATTTTAATAAGAACACTTACAGTACAGCTGTAGTTGGTGCTACAGCTTCAAAAATAGCAAAGGATTTTTTTTTTTCATAGTTTCAGGCATATCTTTTGTTTATGGTAGTTTCATTTTAATAAAGGATGCAGTCAGAACTCATTTCCAGGAGCTGTATCCTGGACATAACAGGCCAAATGAGTTAATCATATTGCTATAATATTTTACATTTTAATGTTTGATTTTGGTTTGCAGTACTCTTTTGTATTGCTTATTATTCATGAGAAAAATGATTATTATAAATAGTAATATTAAGAGGCTGGAGCCCTCACATCGATAGAAATTCATGAACATTGTGTGTCAAGCTCTCACAAGTTTGTGTGTGTGTATGTGTGTGTGTGTGTGTGTGTGTGTGTGTGTGTGTGTGTGTGTGTGTGTGTGTGTGTGTGTGTGTGTGTGTGAATATAACATTTTCAATTAAGATACAGATAGGAACATGATGTCATGGCAAGTAATGGAACCAGCTCAATCAGTAGATATGGGGATCAGAGGGATCAGCTCATCACTTTGCTTCACTTCACTTATTGTGCAGGTCACTTTTGATATTGATCCACACACTGAAGGTTAGGTTTCGTTTAGGTTCTTAATTATGGTACAGTTCATATATACTGTAAGTGTTGATGTTCACACTTTAAAGGATTTAACCTAATATGCTAATACTGTATGTCTTGTCTTAACTTTGAGATCATTTTTTCAGCCATATCTATAGTGGTTCAACTGCAAAACTATAAAAAGGGAACAATCAAATCTTGTGTCTCTATCCTTTCTAGTTATCAAACTGTTTATTAACATAGCTGCCATTTAAAAAGCAACTGTGGTGATGCATTCATTGTTTTTGACCATTTGAAATATAAATGTGTGTGTGTGTCTTGTTCTTTTTAAACTGCCTCCAGTCAGTTGTTTACAACAACCTTTGAGATACAGCATGCAAGCAATAAAAAAGTGAACCTGACAATTCAGAAACATGCTGCGAAAATCTATGGTTTGAAGCAGGATAAAAATAAAAAGTACAAGTATGTCAGTAACATCATATGATCAGTATGATGGGAATGCTAATGGCTATGTATAGAATAAGAAATGGAAATGGATAGTTTAATAAAATAAGTAGTGTATGAGGCCCAGATGTCATTAGGTTTTAACCAGGCAAGCACACAAGGTGTTATTCATGTCTAAATAAATTCATGTCTGGTCTCTTTAAAATGTAGGAGTTAACCAATAATTCATTAGGATTTATTTAAAAAGCGGTCATGTTTGAATGTAGCATGTTTAGTGTGGAGGATATAATTAAATGAGTGAAGTAACTCTTACAGAGTAGTAAGCAAGCTAAAGTCCCCAGCTTCAAATAACCACAATAAACATACACCCCGGCCTCAGAGCTCTGTACAGCTGCTGTAGGTTCCTTTTACCACTTCCAGCTTGACAGGTATATTATTTCTATTAACTCGACCAGACCTGTAATTGAAAGAATTCATTCACTACTACAATAAAACAGTAGCTAGATCCCTCTGCCCCATGTTTAGCTTTGGACGACAGCTATAAAATGGCATTTTTATTGGACTTTACACTATAGTCACATAAAGGGATAATGTATGACAAACAAGAATGACTTGTTTTGGTAAACATCTTTAAAGGAGCCTATAAAAAGGAAAGCAATCAGCACTAGAGATTTTTTTGTAACAATGTTTGATGACACTCTGGCAATAACTAATGTTATTTGTCTTGGTTCTGTTCTCATAAAGGCTAAAGTTAGTGAATGCAATGCTGATGTATCAGTATAAAAATATTGGAACTAAAGTAAATTACCGGTAAGTATTTTTTTTTTTTTTTTGGTAAAGATTCTATCTGCCAATGTTTTTAAAAGTTCAACATCATAAATGGAACGGATTTGAAAGACACTGTAGCAAAGAGCCCTGCTATGTCCTTTCAGATTTACCCTTCCTCAATGGGTAAAGGTAGAATGAAAAAAGAAAAAGGTACCAGAAGCTTCCTACACCAGGAGAGAGGGCTCTGGCAGATGTCAAATGAACGCTACTAAACGATATTATTCATGATTGAATGAATATTGAAATATGTCAAAATGTCTTGTCAGAAAAGAAAAGCCACCAGATGATTTTTTTTTTTAAATCTACAAACAATCAGAATTCTTAGATGTATTTTGTTTGTTTGTTGTTTTTCATGTTGTGTGCCTGTAGTCCTGCACATAAGGAGGGGGCTTCTGTGATAGAATAGTGCAAATCAAGTCTAGTGATTGTATAAATAAGAACGGGATTAGTTTTAATGGGGAACCTGACGCTCTGTGTCTAGCAGCCTGCCTGCTGTGTTTAGTTGCAGGAATGAGCGGCGTGTGTGTGTTTACCAGCTGCTAGCTCCTAATCAGCAGGTAGGCGTGGTGCAGCAGAGCGACGGGAATAAAAGGGTTCCTATACCGATGAAGGCTACTGTAAAGCCATAGGGGTCAGAGCACAGCTGCTGACGAAGCATCGGTCCATCTGTGCCGCTGAATGACTGGGCTCAGGAAACTAAGCGCCCCCCTCTAATGGCGATCGTGTGTATATTCCGAGGTCGGGAGGTGGTGGGGTGTTTTGTTCTGAGATCGTGTGTATATCTGAGTTTGGAATTGCGTGAACTGCCCGAGGAACAGGGAGATCGTTTCGGGATAGTAGATTCCACCCAGTATAACAGACAGGTGTGGAAGCGGGACCTCCATTTATTAGCGGAGTAGCGCGAGCCGTCTTCATGGCACATTTTGTTTGTAGTTTTTGTACAGTGTTTATTTTGTATGTCCCACGTGAGCTACCATTGCTGGTAGCATCACGTGGGGTTCCTGTGTGTTCGTATGTACTCTATGGTAAATAAACCTGCGCGCTTGCAGGGCGTGTCAATCCCAACCTCCCAATCTCCGTCTCCTGTCAACCAAGCAGTGATCACGCATCCATGTGCACATGCGTTATACAACAGTACGTGAGCCATTTAACACTTATTTACAGTATGTGGTAAATTGTACAAATCACCTCAATTTCACAGCAGACCCAATCCATACAAGAAGAAAAGGTCCCACACAGTCAGGGACCACCAACTCAAGGCATAATACGAGATGGAGCTTCACTAAGAATAAGGTGACCATATGGCTCCGTGGTTCAGCGGGACAGTCCAGGCTTTTCAGCTTGCAAACCAATGCATTCTGATACGTTTTACCTGTCTCAGGTACCATTCTTACCTTTAAGAGAAGCAGGACTACACTTACCAGAATGCATTGGATTCATGAGTTGAAAAGCCTGAACTATCCTAAACTAACCCGCTGAACACAGAGCCATATGGTCACCTTAACTAAGAAATGCTGTGGCAAAACTTACAGCTCTCTTGGCCCCGCCTTCGCCATTCTATTACTATAGTTGAAAGGTCACCACATCAAGTGATTTCTTTGGAACCAGGAAGTATTCAAAAAGAGGATTATAAAACCAAAGTTTTAAAAAAGTGTGTGCTTCATTTTCATAAAAGAAAAGGACTTTGATTTAAAGCGCTGGGACAGCGGAGGGATTCTGTAGGGGGTAATTCCCCCTGGGTTGGAACTAATGCAAGACCTGTATTGTTTTAGGGGGCTTCCTTCAGAGACAAGCAACCAAAGACTATAGACATTAAATAGCCATTGTCTATACGGGCAGCAGTGTGGAGCAGTGGTTAGGGCTCTGGACTCTTGATCGGAGGGTTGTGGGTTCAATCCCTGGTGGCGGACACTGCTGCTGTACCCTTGAGCAAGGTACTTTACCTAGATTGCTCCAGTAAAAACCCAACTGTATAAATGTGTAATTGTATCTAAAAATAATGTGTAAAAAATTATGTAATTATATGTAAAAATAATGTGATATCTTGAAACAATTGTAAGTCGCCCTGGGTAAGGGCGTCTGCTAAGAAATAAATAATAATATTCTACAGAGTAGGTGTGTTTAACCAGACCAAAATCCCAAACTGATCAAACAACTCTACCCTAGCTGATTTCCTATTGTCTGAATTAATTAAACATTTAAGTTCAGTTTCCCCAACCCTCATAAACAAAGAAACGTCATAAGGTATACATATGTTTTTTAATAAGGTTTCTAGTCCTTTACTTGTTAAAAAAAATCCAATGTATCCATGGTGGAAAATAAGCACCTACCAGTTCAAAGTGTCTTCAAGAACCCTCTCCCCCTGCTATCACAGTGGATTTACAACCAGTGGGGTTTATTCACTAATTAAACTGATAAAACACAAGATTCCTATGCATTTAAACTACTTCAGTCTTGGCATATTACACAATTTAAGACTCCGTCCACAAGTGCTAGGGCAGATACCAGGCTAGCGTGCATTAATCCACTCAGTCTGTGATCAGAGATGTTTGGGATACTGAACGTGCACTGGAGGTAATAGATGCTCCTTGTCATTGCAGTGGTGCACGACACTGCAGCACCTCATTCCTGCATGATAGCTATCTGGGTTGTTGTATACTGTATTGCAGATGGAAGGGTCTTACTTGGGGGCCGAAGTAGGTGTGGTCCCTGCTAGTAGAGAGATTGCAGAATGATATAGCTAGCAGGACCTACAATAATAAATCATACATTTATAAACAGGACGGCTATTGTAATAAAAATAACTGCAACCTGTAACAATAATAGCTACTTGGATCCATTGCACTACATGTGGCCCAGTAAAATATTGAATTTACAGTAATGTGCTCTCTTTGTTTCCAATGAGGTATGTGACAGGTGTTCCTTGGGTTTAAGCCTTAACTTTCTTGAAAAGCTGTCATTGTTTTGGAATTGTCTGAAACAGAGAAGTTAATAGGACTGCCTGTGTTTTAGGTTTTGTAAAGTTTAGACAAGCTCTAGCTGCCCTACAGCCCACCACATAACTACTGTTTGACTCAAGCGAATTGCATTGATGTACGCCATTATGTTTAGGGTTCATTTACCCTGACAAATACAAGGTAAAAGAACAACAACTCCTGGGAATCCTTAGAGTCAATCCACTGTTAAAATAATTAATCACAATGTGTACTATGATCATTGTAGTTGAACACAATGTGAACAGCATTTTTCAGTCGTTTACCACAGTATATTGCAATATTAATTGTAAAATACTGCATTCAGGTATAGTAACTACAACTTCTGCCTTAGTATCAAAATGTTACCGTGGGAAAAGGTTTAGCCTATAACATTAAATCCTGCTAGGATGTCATCTCCTTCGTGGGGGAAACACATCTTGATAAACCTGGTTTGACAAGGTGAGCTCAAATAAATGTATAAATCTGTGAAATGCATTTGTGCTTTAAATTACACAAGCTAGTGGGGCAGGTTTCTATCCCATGTTCCTTTGTGTGACACTAATTGCTATTAGAACTGCCATGCCTGCCTAAAGGTTCTTATTAATTTGCATACATGCAGAAACAGGGTATTGTTCTTGTAACCACAAAAGTTGCATCCCATAGACATACATGTGATCTAAAGTGTCAGATGACTAGATTGCGATGGAGCTTACTTTGGCTGATCTAGTCTATATTACATATATCTATGGCAGGCCACTCGAAATGGAGAGCAGGTCCTGACCTCAGGTGAAAGCACATCAACAAAGACACAAAGACAAAGAAAAATTGAAACAAGAACCACACACAATGATTATAAACATCAGAAATGATTTGTTTTAAGTGCTTACTCTTGAAAAGCAATGTATTGTTTAATATGCATTAAGAAACAAAGAAAGCAAGCTTAACAATGCATTCAGTATGGATATAATAATAAAGATACTGTCTCTCTCTCTCTCTCACACACACACAC
>NC_081190.1:97391070-97393570 GCF_902713425.1 Acipenser ruthenus | reverse complement strand
TGTGTGTGTGTGTGTGTGTGTGTGTGTGTGTGTGTGTGTGTGTGTGTTTGTGTGTGTGTGTTTTACACGTCTCTATGTAATATATAAGAAAGTAGTAGAAAAGTATTTATTTTTTAACAAAATGTGTGCTATTCATTGGATATTGCCAAGTTATCTGATTTCAATGTGAAATTATTATTTAAAATAAAATGGAACAGTATTGATGTATCTTGTTTTTCCCAACGGTTTCTGAATACCCGGTAACTCCTGACTGGTGATTGAATTGACTGGTTTGGGTAACTAAAGCCTTGCTGATTGCCGTGTTACCGATAGTAATTTGCAGGAAATTAGACGGTGATCTCAGTCCCCACTTTGAAGTTTAGTGACACTGACAGAACTGAGTGGCTTCCACTACTTAAAAAAAAAAAAAAAAAAAAAAGATAGACGTATACTGTACATCGGGTTTTTTTTTGGTTTTGTTTGGGGAGATTAAACTTTGTTAGTCGAAGGCATATAAAATATTATAAAGTACAACAGAATAATTGCCCCCCTGTATCGAATTACCAACTGGCACTGGTATAAATTATAAATAGACCTATGAAAGCAAGTAGGCTATTGGATTTAAAGCGCAGCTGGTGTTGGGCGGTGAGCTTAAAAACTGTTAGGTTGTTCGTGTGTTTTATTCGCTCTTGGTAGATTGTGTTATTAAGATGTTTTTTTAAACAAAAAATGACTCAAAAGAACAACGGTCATCTGCTCTAGGTGAAAAAGAGATTACCCGACATGTCAGAACTCAACCGCGTGCCCCCAGTGATCAGGTGCAGCGCTCCAGTTGTAGGATAACCAGTGCTGGCAGACGAGTTGAGATGCCCACAGAGGAGCGCATTATGACCAATCAATTGTGATTAGGGCAACTGCAACATCTCTATGGATATCTGTATGAATAGAGGTCGTTCTCCCTTTTATGTCAATTTTAGTAATTTTCGATTAGATTTTTTTTTTCTACGAAGATGGGTTAATTTTCCCCTGAAACAGAAAATTAATATGTGACAATGTTATTAACCAATTTATGTGAGTATATATATAGTGTGTGTGTGTGTGTGTGTGTGTGTGTGTGTGTGTGTGTGTGTGTGTGCGTGTGTGCGTGTGTTAAGATTTTATAAATCGTGTAATGGAACTTTTCTTAATAATACGGTGTGGAAAATAATACTCAATAAAGACCCGAGTTATTATAGTAGCTTTTAGGTATTTCAATTATGAAAATAACTGTTACGCATACATGCCAATATAGAACCTTCATGTTTTTTTCGAGTTGAACACTTGTCATACATTAACAATTTGTGTCTCTTTATACATACCAATTTAAACAGTCAAGAGCATGAAGACAGGGTGTAATTGGAATTAAAGTGTGCAAAGAAAAACTTTTTTTTTTTTTTTTTACAAAATCAGCAAGCATATGCATAAGAATCAATTGTGAAAGTGCAGAAATTAAATGTACAAGTGTGAGCCACGTTTACATAGACAAGAACATCTCGTGCACAATTATACCCATGTTTGATTATCCACGATGCCAAAAAAAACATTCAAATGAATTTATAAAGGCAAGCCCATTAAAGTCGTTGTGAGAAAGGACACGGAAGGGGTCCCTGATTAAAATCTAATAGCTATTACATTACAGATTGTGAGCTGCTGCTGCAGCCTCTACCGCCGGTCCTGAATGCAAAGCTGCAGACCAACTCCCCAGGGTTCGACACTCTGATGGGCTAATCATGTTCACCCCAACCAAAATTACAGATGATTGTTTTACCCATTATTTTTCCCAACTTTTAATTTCTGCTTTCCAAAGGATCATTGCCCGAGGTAATTGCAAACGACCTGTCTGTATGTGTCACAAGGCTCTCAGAAGAAGAAAAAAATCTACTTTTCCTCGTGTGCTTCCAATTTTACTTTTTGGTAGCTAATTCACGGCGTCGAGAGCTCTACCGACTCAGTGCGCCCAAAAAACTAAAAACGAATATATATATATATATATATATATATATATATATATATATATATATATATATATATATATATATATATATAAAACTAAAAACTAATATATATATACACACACACACGGGGGCGCGCGGGCACACACACACACGGGCGCGCGCACACACACAACACACACACACACACAAGCAGAGAAAAAATGAATATTTGCGATTCAAATGTGATTAATATTGTAATTGCTTTTCCAGAATAAAATAGCTTCTTAATTAATAAATCAATATTTCACTGAAAAGGGTATTACTGCGTTTATTGCATCATTCTCTGAATACATTAATTTAGCTTTTCACAACAAAGGATTATATATATATATATATATATATATATATATATATATATATATATATATATATATATATATTCTTCAGAAACCATGCAAAAGTATATTATTAAAGCTCGTGCACAATTATACCCATATATATGCATGCTTTAAATAATTTACTATTTTATCACAAATACAAAACTATGA